>NC_057794.1:572846121-573001144 GCF_018294505.1 Triticum aestivum
ATAAGCAGGGACGAAAGTATGTCGCATGGCAAGTTTCAAATCATCCCAAGTAGTAGGTATATAATCAGGGTGTAACCGACAATATTCACTCCACCAAACCAAAGCATAACCAGTGAAAGAACCAACCGCAACCTTAACCTTTTTATGTTCATTGAAATTATGGGAAGCAAATATATTTTTTATGTCGAACTCCCATTCAATATATAAAGCAGGTTTAAAACGGCCATTAAATGGTGGTATAGATACATTAACCTGATCATGTGCATTTGGATGTTTGTGCACCTCTCGTGACGGTTGTGGTATTTGCAAAGGTGGTGGCACGTCTCCCGCGATCGACAAAGCCCATGAATTGACTCTGGATCCTGTCATGATTAGTAGAACAAGAAACAAAACCCAAAAATAATGTTCCTATAACTACTAGGATGTGGTGGTAAAACGCTCACAGTAAAGCAAATATCAATGTCTTACAAGTTCTTACCATGCAGCAGGCGGTGATCGGCAACCAGCGGTGTCAAGTAACTCCGAATATTGAGTAAAGCGATTGCCAGGGGAGCGTACGTATACACGGTGTAGAAATATGTGGAGCTGGGTTGGCTATATATGGTAGCAAAAGATTAGCAATAATCAATTCAAAGATGTAATGTTGAATAAACGCTCAACGATGGTACTGTGCTGGTCCTAGGCTAGACCGGACTAGAGACGCGAGCCTAGAACACTAATGAGGTCACGGCGTAGCACAACTAGCATCAATGAAGGATACTAAGTAGCTCTTGACAGCAAGATATAAGTGAAGATCACAACGGCAGTGAAGATAATGATGAAAAACAACTGCCAAGCAGGATATACAACAACTCTCTCTCCAACTTTCCTCTTGAAAAGTTTGAGACAATTTTCTGATAAATTCTTTCAAAGAATGCTACTAACTCAAGCTTTCCAATGCAAAAAGAATCACTCAATTCCGAGTTGATATGAGGAGTCAAAGAATTCTAAAACTGGCCTGAAAAATTGAAACAAGTTGTGTTCACGAACTTCGGAGGGCAAAAAGACCTATTTAGAAGCCGATTTTGAGGTGTCAAATATTGAACTAGCTTCTGCAACTATTTAGATGCGGCTCGTCGCTATCTTCAATTTGAGTACTCACGGAGCCAAAACTGACTTCGTATGAGGAAGATACACCTGTTTTACTGAACAGTGCGCAAAACAGATTCCAATCCGAATTCAGGTACGAGATTGATTCTAGATAGGTCCAATTTTTTTTCTCTCTTTTTTTTCTCACGCCTTTTTTTTCTTTTTCTTCTCCCTCTTTTTCTTTTTTTTCTTTCCTTTTTTCTCTCTTTTTTTTCTTTATCTTCTTTTTCTCCCTCTTTCCAAGACAAACTAGATAAGATGCAGATTCGATCAGGCGAAGATGTGAGTGACCTCAACTATGATTATGACAATAAACAGTGCGTAGCACATGGTGGAAATTGGTGGATGGGATGGTTGACAGCGGATGGGATAATGATGCAGCGGCTGCGTGACTAATGTGAACAGAACTCGAAACTCTAAAGGAACTAGACACTAAGACCAGCAACTCGACACGGCGATGCAACCGATAATTCAATAATGCAAACAATGAAAAGAAAATTGCAAAGGCTCAGTCTGGCTAGGACAAAGGATGAATAGATCTAACTTTTGTTTTGTGGCTTTTTCTTGGAAAATAGGTAAGAAAATAAATCTAATCTAGGAAAAACTGGAAATTCTCACCGAGCAACCTGAAAACTGATACCACTTGATAGAGGCTAAGGTGTCCCGTCTTTCGATGAGATGATGGATATCGCTTTGGTGGCAGTCGACTTTGACGATCCGACTACGAACGTGCGAGGACGTCGCGCCTTATCAATCGCTAAACCAACTCCGAGAGGTTATTGACCACGCCGGAGCACGATCAACCTGACCACGAGGGTCTGTTTCCTGCGAGCAAACGAAGAACAAGCAAGAAACTGAGATTGCAATCTGGATATTGCGAATATAAGATGAAAGTTTTATTGATCAAGGTGGGGTTCTGTGACGACTTTGTCTGGTCGTTGAACACAAACGAAGTACGCGAAGTTGCAGCTATGGTGAACTTTTAATCTAAACAAAACCCAAGGAAAAGCTACTAGATGGATCTACTTATATAGGAGCAAGGGGTGGCGGCCAAGGAGGTGGGAGGATGTCCCAAGGCAGCCTAAAACTAAATCTAGGTCGTACAAGGCCAATGGGCCCAAGTGGAGGTGATGTAACACCTTTGGACTTGTAGTTTGACTCGGATTCTGCTGCAGCATCAGATTGTTTCGTCCACAACTCAACGCTCCGGACGAATTTGAAGGTGATTCCAATTGGGTTGGAAAGTGCACGAAATCTAGTTTCCAACAAAAAAAAGAATCACCCAATTCGGAGTCCGTATAAAAAACTTGTGTGCGTTTTGAGTCAGGTATGTCTGTGCAGTCCGAATCTGAATCCAGAACGTGAGAGACTTGGACTCTATCTTCTCTTGGGCCAAAAGTGACGTGAGAGAACTTTTTGGACAGCAAATAAACACCTCTTTTTTCCTTATCTTCGTATGTGGATTGTACAAATGTCCCATACACCTGCAATTAGACAAAACACAAAAGTGTGTGAAGTATTTTTGTTCTGGATAACATAAATAGATTATTGAATAGTTTGCACTAGAAATCACCTGACAAATATGCATATATGCAATATTTTTGGTCATATCCAAGGTAGTCATGTCCTCATCATCTTGATAGAGGCTAAGGTGTCCCGTCTTTCGATGAGATGATGGATATAGCTTTGGTGGCAGTCGACTTTGACGATCCGACTACGAACGTGCGAGGACGTCGCGCCTTAGCAATCGCTAAACCAACTCCGAGAGATTATTGACCACGCCGGAGCACGATCAACCTGACCACGAGGGTCTGTTTCCCGCGAGCAAACAAAGAACAAGCAAGAAACTGAGATTGCAATCTGGATATTGCGAATATAAGATGAAAGCTTTATTGATCAAGGTGGGGTTCTGTGACGCCTTTGTCTGGTTGTTGAACACAAACGAAGTACGCGAAGTTGCAGCTATGGCGAACTTTTAATCTAAACAAAACCCAAGGAAAAGCTACTAGATGGATCTACTTATATAGGAGCAAGGGGTGGCGGCCAAGGAGGTGGGAGGACGTCCCAAGGCAGCCTAAAACTAAATCTAGGTCGTACAAGGCCAATGGGCCCAAGTGGAGGTGATGTAACACCTTTGAACTTGTAGTTTGACTCGGATTCTGCTGCAGCATCAAATTGTTTCGTCCACAACTCAACGCTCCGGACGAATTTGAAGCTGATTCCAATTGGGTTGGAAAGTGCACGAAATCTAGTTTCCAACAAAAAAAGAATCACCTAACCGACTATTATAAAAAATAACTGCTTATAATTGAGCAAATTTATGTATGCTTTGGCATGAGGCGTTCCTTGCCTAGCGAGGTATTATTTGGCCGGTGTAGATATTCTTTGGATACTTCTTTAGTTATACGAAATTAAGAAAATTTAGGACCCCATTTTGTATTTTGTCCCGAGCCCCCAAATTCCTAAAGACGGCCCTGTGTGATCCCCTGCCCCTTCACCAGCAGTGACTTTCCACTTTTCTTGGAACACGTCCACGGCACACGAGCTACGGCAGCTCATTTGTTTTGTCATGTACGTACCTGTGTATCCGTTGTAGTTATTGGGTTACGGATATGTCATTTCCATGCCGGCACATAACACCGATTATAAGTAGGAAAACATATCACTGATTAAATTTATAATCGTATGACAAACAAACTATAGATATAAGACATTTTTCTCTCAGCCGAATGAAAGCAAAATAAACACCGCAAAAAAAGAAGTATATGCAGGCAAAATAAAGACATTCACCACTAAGTACTATGACTTCAGTTGACCCGCTTATTGCGCACCTTGGTTAAAACAGCAACGACACGGAATAATTAAACAAGTAAATCATTCGGTAAATGTAATACGTATTTTCTCGGTTGTACTGCCCAATGTCATCACCGCTCATGTGGCAGTTAGGCATGTTATTAGGAGGAGGCCTCATTTTAGATTCAGGAGTGTTGCCTTCCTTCACGATGAACACAGTGCTCATCCCCCACACTGTATGGCGGTCAAAGTGGCAATGCATGAACCACACACCCAATCAATCAAACTAAAAGCAGATATTAAGCTAGGGACCGGAGCTGGGATGTGTACTCTGTGGCTGCAGTTATGTTGTCGCTTGCTGGAAGGTTGGGGAAGTATGGTTCCGATCGTGCAATGGGCGGCGCATCCATGTATTCCAGGATGGCCGTGGCAGTGCTGTTGTTGTACACCAAGTTGGTTCTTGATGCAATTGTCCGCGAGGCCATGTAGTAGCTGCCATTCGATGAACGGTCAGTCTGGAGAAGTGCATCCATTGTCTGTCCAGGCGAAATCATGATGTGCTTGACAGTGAATGGCTTTAAGTAGCGGCCGTCGGTGCCGACAATAGTGAGAAGTGCTCGACGACGCCGAAGAAAAGATCGTTGGTGAGTCCGGCGTTGATGATCCGTAGCAGGTACGTCTTGCCGCTCTTCATGGACACTTTGAAAGTGTTCTCCTCGGAGCACGGAAATAGGTCTCCAGGTTGGCCATTAATAGTTGTCGCATCGGAGATATTAATGCCACTGCCGGTACGTAGGGCCTCCTCCAAAATATGACTCACGTTGGCTTTCCACCACTCACCTGCATGCATAGGTATCAGAATCCCATGCACCACATATTTTGCGTGTATCATAAATATATATACACGATTGCAACAAACTGTAACATTGAACGTGTACACACCAAGGATGATGGGTATGTCCTTGTGCGGCTTCTTGAAGGGCTAGTCAGTGCCGTGCTTGGGGTGGATGTTAATGGCGCCATGGACACTAGCACGATGAAACTCGGTGTGCGGATGCCAGCAGAGTGCACCCTCCTCTTCCGATAGGACGAGGTGCACGTGAAGTTGGCACCGAGTTTGATGGGACACTGCGTTATGAACTCTGGGCCGTCGTGCCAGGGGTTTCGTGGTTGGTCCACTCCATGCCTGCAAATCATTTGAACAAACCCATTAGTTACATATGCATGGCAATGTGTAGATGAACGCAATGCACTCCCTCCGTTTGGGTTTACTAGCCACACTTGTATTTTATGTCATACTTTGGCCATAAATTTAATTTGTAAAATATAAATTTTACGTAGTAAAAGTAATATCATTCGAAACTTCTTTCAAATACGAATCCAGTAATACAAATTTTGTGATATTTAATTTAAATTTTCTAGTTAAATCTATAGTCAGAATTTTGAACAAAATACAAAGGAGACATGTGAACCCGGTCGGAGGAAGTAGATGAATGTAACTAGATGATACCTCATGTGTTTCTGCTTAAATTGGTTGTCGTATATTTCAGTAGGATTTGATTGTATATAACATGAATATTTAGATTAATTGAGTTGCAACTTAAAATAAATGATCTATTATAGTTGATTATATTATGGTTATAAACTATTTACTGAATATAAGTAGCTTAGTTGAACATATAGTTTTTTTCATGCATAGTGGCATGTTGAGACGAACATTTTCACCTGCATGCTTCCATGTTGAGGTGACATGTGCTTCCAGATGTTGATGTGCACATATATAATCGTATACACATGTTAAGAGAAACTAATTTGTGAGGATCAGATTAATTGAGTTGCAACTTAAAATAAATGATTTATTATAGTTGATTATATTACAGTTATAAACTATTTACTGAATATAAGTAGCTTAGTTGAACAGATAGTTTTTTTCATGCATAGTGGCATGTTGAGACGAACATTTTCACCTGCATGCTTCCATGTTGAGGTGACATGTGCTTCCAGATGTTGATGTGACATATATAACGTATATACATGTTAAGAGAAACTAATTTGTTAGGATCACCTATTTAATTATATTTATATGATTAATTACCAGTGGATGGTGATGGGTTTATTGCCCTGGTTGTAGACGTTGACAATGAAGACCTCCCCTTTCCACGCGGTGATCGTCGGGCCGGGGAACTGGCCGTTCACGGTGAGCATGCTTTTCTGCTCGCAGATCCTTGCGTAGTTACTCTCCTTGACCTGCAAAATGTATATGTATGCATGTCCATCGTTATGTAGTTCATTTCGTGCATACATGCATACACGTACGTAATCAAAAGGACTCGTCTAACTGGCGGCCGGAGGCTGGTTAGCTCTCGCGAGCGAGCGGCCGGCCCCTGGTCCCGACTGCCCTGTCCTAGGAAAGTCTAGTCTACCGCATACTCCCTCTGTCCGCGAATAAGTGTACATCTAGCTTTTGCTTTAAGTCAAAGTTTTAAAATTTTGACCAACTTTATAGAAAATAGTAGTAACATATATGACATCAAATTGATATATTATGAAAGTACATTTCAAAACGAATCTAGTGATACTAATTTGGTGCCATAAATGCTTTTACTCTTTTCTAGAAAGGTGGTCAAAGTATTAAAACTTTGACTTAAAACAAAAGCTAGATGTACACTTATTCGCGGACGGAGGGAGTACTAAAGAAGGAAAAATTACTACTGCAAAAGTGCTAAAAAGACACTGTTAATTAATCATTTTATGTGGTCTTTTATCATGAATGTCTGCATGCTGCTGTATTAATGTTTCTCATGTTCATCCTTTATGCATTAATTTTCGGTTTTTAAAATTGTAAAATACATATCATCTAAACCGCGTGTCGAAATTCAGATTTGTTTTCATCGTTGAAACCCTTGCGACGTGCTCTTCAAAAGTAGATCCCGCATGGGGATGTTTTGACGAACTAGTCTTCCTGCCAACTAAACATCAATATGTGTGCAACTAGACTATATTACCGCGCCAACTGAGCATTTTAATGTGCGGATGGTCCTGCCAATTAAACATCAATGCGTGTGCAACTAGAGTATATTACCGCGCCAACTGAGCATATGTGTGCCAAAAATAGTCATGCCAACTAAACATTAATTGTGTGCAACTAGACTACATTACCATGGTAACTGAGTATATGTGTGTGCCAATAGTCATGCCAACTAAACATCAATATGTGTGCAACTAGACTACATTGCCGCGCCAACTGAGCATATATGTGTGTAACTAGTCCTGCCAAATAAATATCAATGTGTGTGCAATTAGACTACATTGTCGCGTCAACTGCATATATGTGTGTGCAACTAGTGTCCTGCCAACTAAAGATCAATGTGTGTGCAACTTGACTAAATTACAAGCCAACTGAGCATATGTGTGTGCAACTAGTCTTCCTACCAATCAAAACATGAATATGTGTGCACCTAGACTACATTACAAGCCAACTAAACATCAATGTGTATGCAACTGGTCTTCATGCCAACTAAACATCAATATGTGTGCAACTAAACTACATTACAA
Organism: Triticum aestivum; assembly: GCF_018294505.1. Classification (NCBI taxonomy): domain Eukaryota; kingdom Viridiplantae; phylum Streptophyta; class Magnoliopsida; order Poales; family Poaceae; genus Triticum; species Triticum aestivum. The sequence goes on from NC_057794.1 coordinate 572,853,598, forward strand.
ACCAACTAAACATCAGTGTGTATGCAACGATGATGTACTTCTCTTTGTCACCGGAACGTAGAAAGGCACAAAGATGCATCACAAGACTGGTCAGATGGTTAGGTGCTGGACTCTGTTAATCCCTTGGCTAGCTCGTACCTGTTCTTAAATTCTTTCCAGGCATCCATGGCAACTATGGAGAGAGAGGAGACACCGCAGGGAACACCTGCACCTTCTCCATGTCGCCGGAGTGTAGGGGGGAGGTGGTGGTGGTGGTGCACGGCCGTCTCTGTGGTGGTGGTGTGCCAGCAGCCTAGTTTGTACCTAGATCTTGTAGGTTCCTTCTCAATCAAATGGGATACGTCCTCGTGTTTGGTTTGGTCATTTGCTCAGCCTTCTTCTCCCGTTCATCTCCCTTTTCTCTCTCATGGCTGCCGTTTTCTTACAGCTTGCATAGCTCTTGACCCCTCTCTCCCTGCACTGCCAGCTCTTGAATTCTTGCTGTAGTGCTCTATATTTGTACTGCTACAGAGAAAGAAAATGGAGTGAGAAAGAGGATGTGGTTGCAGGAAGGAAAGGAGCGAGAAGAGAATCTGAATTTGCTTTCCAGTCATTGACCAACCCCAGTTTTCCCCTTGTTCGTCCCGTTCCTCCCCTTACCTGTGTTATTCCCTGAGCTGTTGTTGTTGCTGCTGCTGCCTGATGAGAGGTAGTGGCTGCGGCAACGGAACAACCGCGGCGGGGGAGGCGCGCCTGGAGATGGCCTCGTGGGAGACGGGTCTGACTGTGAGCACCGGGGCCACGTCAATGGAGCTGTCGCGGTCGGGGCGGGGGGGCTCTGATCCCGGGAGGCAGAGGCGGAGCGTGGGACAGGCCCCACATCTCCACAGAGATTTGGGGAGAACGAGCAGCGGCAGGACGAAGCGAGGTTGGGCGCGGCAGCGGAGATGCCGATGTAGTCGGGCGAGGTGGGGAAGAGGAGGACGGGGAGGTGAGGGCCCCGACAAGGTGGCACCTGACGCACGCGCGGGGCGATTGGGCACGATCGTGTGGCCAGGAATCAGCCACCCGTTTCTATTAATTGATGGCCGGCCGTTTTTTAGATTTTAGGTAATTAAAATACACATGGTGAGAAAAGATGTACATATATACTTTCTTTGTTCTTAAATATAAGTCTTTTTATATATTTTAATAAAAGACTACATACAAAACAAAATAAGTGAATCTATCTTTTAAACTATCACTTTCTATATATATCCGTATATAGTTCATAGCGAAATTTCTAAACATATTTATATTTAGAAACGGAGAGAATACATCATTTTCAGGAACGAAGGGAGTACATCATTTAAAGTAGACTTACGTAGAAATCGTAGATTTTAATATGCTTGGAGTAGTTGATGCTCCAAATGTAAGCTGATGCTCCAAGTGTAAGCACCACAGCAAGTGACCAAAGCACCGCCGGCAACACCTTAGGCATTGCCGGGCGGCCACAGATCCCTTCAAGCCGTGTACGCAGGTGATTAGCCAGGGACCGGAGTTGGCTAGGAAGGTAACTCATGCTTGGTTATCGTTGGAAGTGACTGACTGAGGAAGATGGCTTGTCCGCTTGGGTATTTATTGTTGAGTGACGTGATTGTATTAGAAAACATAGATTAGATTAGGAAATATTTTGGTTTGCCTTGTACTCTAAGTAGACCATGTACTTCTATATATATGCCCACGAGGCTCAAACAATACATCCAACTATTCCATCAAACCTCTCTCTCCCTTCTAACATGATATATGTCGCAAGTCGATCCTAAACCCTAGCTGTCGCCGCTTCTGTACCCGCACGCCACCCTCGGGGCGGTCGGCCTCCATGACCGCCGCCGGGGGCCGTGCCGCCCGTATCTAGGGTTCGTGCGCCGGCCGTGTTGGCCGGCTGTCCTGGAGAGTTTTTTTTCCTGATCCTTTAATCCGGGTTTTGTCTCTCTCGCCGATCGCTTTGATCGGCGTCTTCTTTTTGGTTTTTCGGTCAATGTGATCCGGTTTGCGTCGCCCACCACCGCTGTTGAACCCGTGCGCCTCAACTCCAACATCAGCGCGATCGGCCGGCGTCTTCACCGATCGCGCGTCAGCCCGCCGGTCGCCCCGACCCGGCGGCCTCGCGTCATGCGGCGGTCCTACACTGCCGCCGTTCGCGCGACGGACCGTCCGTCGATCTACGCCGGCCGTCACCGCCCTGCTCCGATCGAGACTCCTGCATCACCCCGACCCGGCGGCCTCGCGCCATGATGCGGCCAATCATAGCCGCCCTGCCGCCCGTCGCCGCCGGCTTCATCTCGGACTCTGCTGCCACCACGCCTCCACCGAGCGGCGTCCCCGACCTCGCGCACGATCGGATTGATCACCCGCCCGCCGTCGCGATCCGCCTCATCTATTGTGACGCCCGGATAATTAGACTACAGTAATCCCACGTTAACGATGCCACGTCACCACAGTTACTGTTGTTAATCTCGCGTTAGTTCAAAACTGATTCGAAATTCAAATTCAAAAATAGGCAAACAACAAAGGTTTTCAAATATTAAAACTAAATTGATCGGGTTGTGTCGGATAAATCATAAGTAATTACGGTGGAGGATCCACATCATTATAAAATAATTAGAGGCACTAAAATAAATAAAACAATGACCGAAACAATAACTTAAATGTTCTTTTTAATTAATAGAGAATACAAGGTACTTTACTTTTGTCCCAAACTTTTTGTGAGAACAGTTGACTTTACAAATCTAATTGAGAGGTGAGTTTCACTTTTTCTAAAAACTATAAACTATTAAATAAGAAAAGGGAAACAGAAACAAATAAAGTAAATAAAAGAAAAGATTAAAACCAGAAAAAAAAGAAAAAAAAAGAGAACCCCCCTCTCCCCTGGGCCAGGAGGCCCAACTAGCCACACAGCCGGCCCAGACCCAGGCCATTAACCCCTCCCGGGGGGCACCGAAACCCTAACCCCCTTCCCCACGATCCCCACTCTCATTTCCCCCCGCGCGATCTGGATCGGGGGCGCTCCAACGCACCTCGCCCCGATCCCCTTGCCCCCGAGCCCGACGCCGGGGCCCGACGCCGCCCCATCGTCGCCGGGCTGCCCCGCCCCACCACTCCGTCGCCGGAACGCCATCGCCGCCGCCTCGCTCCACCAATCCTCCCCGAACGACCTCCACGCGCTCGACGCCGTCGCCGGAGACCACCTCGCCGGACTGCCTCCCCTACGTCGCCGGCGTCCCCGTCTTCCTCCTCGCGCCCCGCTGCCCAGTCCCCTGCAACCCCTTGTGAGCGCCACCCCCATCTCCCTCTCTGACCCACGCCGGAATCGTCCTCGACGGGACTCGCTCGCCCGCGTGCTCCCGCAGCTCCGCCCGACCCTTGCCCCGTAGCCTTCCCCGCGGCCTGGTGCCCGCGGCCACCCCGCCGTGCACCGCGGCCTCTGCTTCGCCTCGCTGCGCCCCCCTGCTGGCCTCGCCCACCGCCGCACGACCACGCGTCGCCGGCCATGCCACCCGGCCGCCCGCTGCTCCGGCCGACCCCCCCCCCCCCCGCCACCTCGCCTGCCTCCGCCCAACAGCCCCCCCTTCACCCCCTTCGGCACCCTAGCGGCTACCGCACCGACCGGCTCGGCCATGGCTGTTGGCTGCGTGCGTGCCCCGCCCAGCCCGAACATGTCCGGCGCGCCAAAGGGTGTGGCCTGGACATTGTCCGGCCATGTGTGGTGCTGCCCTGGACGTGTCCGGCTGGACATTGTCCGGTGGCCCAGTGCTACTGTCAGTAAAAAAAAGATAATAAAAATAATAATTTTAATTAATTAATTAGTTGATTAGGTATTTTAATTAAGTTAATTATTTGTTAATTAGTCTAACTAATATTAGCTAATCTAATTAGTTAGATATTCTATTAGTTAGTGTATGAGGCAATGACATGCGGGACCCACGCGCCAGTTTGACCAAGTCAACTGACTGTTGACTGCTGACATCACCCTAATGTCATGCTGACATCATAATGGCATTTCCTAATTAAATTAATTCTGATAATTCTAAAAATGAATTAAAACTTTGAAAATTAATATAAAATAAACCGTAGCTCGGATGAAAAAACTTTGTACATGGAAGTTGCTCACAACGACGAGACGAATCCGGTTACACCGTCCGTTCGTCCACCACACACATCTAACGTACCAAACACGCAACTTTCCCCCTCCGGTTCATCTGTCCGAAAACGCGAAACACCGGGAATACTTTCCCGGATGTTTCCCCCTTCGTCGGTATCACCTACTACCGCGATTGGGCACACCTAGCATCGTTACTTGTCATGTCATGCATCGATATGCATTTGTTTGCATTGTATTCATTGTTTCTTCCCCCTCTTCTCTCCGGTAGACTACGAGACCGACGCTGCTGCTGCCCAGTTCGACTACGGAGTTGACGACCCCTCCTTCTTGCCAGAGCAACCAGGCAAGCCCCCCCCCCCCCCTTGATCACCAGTTATCGCATATTCTACTCTATACTGCTTGCATTAGAGTAGTGTAGCATGTTACTGCTTTTTGTTATACCTATCCTGATGCATAGCCTGTCCTTGTTACTACTGTTGATACCTTTACCCGTAATCCTAAATACTTAGTATAGGATGCTAGTTTATCATCATTGGCCCTACATTCTTGTCAGTCTGCCTTGCTATACTATTGGGCCGTGATCACTCGGGAGGTGATCACGGGTATATACTATACATACATACATACTATACAGATGGTGACTAAAGTCGGGTCAGCTCGAAGAGTACCCGCGAGTGATTCACAGATTGGGGGCTGAAAGGACCTTTGTCCCGACGGCCCTCTATGTGGATCTTTGTGGCGGAGCGACAGGGCAGGTTGAGACCGCCTAGGAGAGAGGTGGGCCTGGCCCTGTTCGGCGTTCGCGGATACTTAACACGCTTAACGAGATCTTGGTATTTGATCTGAGTTGGTTACGAGCCTATACGCACTAACCATCTACGCGGGAGTACTTATGGGTATCCCGGTGTCGTGGTATCAGCCGAAGCACTTCAGACGTCAGCGACGGAGCGGCGCGCGCCGGATTGGATTGGAACGCCTGCTAGGCTAGGTCTGCTTCCGGCCGCCCTCGCAACGTGCAGGTGTGCTCAGGGCGATGGGCCCAGACCCCTGCGCGCTTAGGTTTAGACCGGCGTGCTGGCCTCTCTGTTTTGCCTAGGTGGGGTTGCGACGTGTTGATCTTCCGAGGCCGGGCATGACCCAGGAAAGTGTGTCCGGCCAAATGGGATCAAGCGTGCTGGGTAAGTTGGGGCACCCTTGCAGGGAAGTTAATCTATTCGAATAGTCGTGATCTTCGGTAACAGGACGACTTGGAGTTGTACCTTGACCTTATGACAACTAGAACCGGATACTTAATAAAACACACCCTTCCAAGTTCCACAGACAACCCGGTGATCGCTTTTCTACAGGGCGACGAGGAGATGATCGCCGGGTAGGTTTATGATATGCGATGCTGCTTGGAGATGCTACTTGGAGATGCTACTTGGAGATGCTACTTGGAGATGCTACTTGAAGATGCTACTTGGAGGACTTCAATCTACTCTCTTCTACATGCTGCAAGACGGAGGCTGCCAGAAGCGTAGTCTTCGACAGGATTAGCTATCCCCTTCTTATTCTGGCATTCTGCAGTTCAGTCCACTGATATGGCCCTTTACACATATACCCATGCATATGTAGTGTAGATCCTTGCTTGCGAGTACTTTGGATGAGTACTCACGGTTGCTTTCTCCCCCATTTTTCCCCTTTCCTTCTTTCTGGTTGTCCCAACCAGATGCTGGAGCCCAGGAGCCAGACGCCACCGTCGACGACGACCCCTACTACACTGGAGGTGCCTACTACTACGTGCAGCCCGCTGACGATGACCTGGAGTAGTTTAGGAGGATCCCAGGCAGGAGGCCTGCGCCTCTTTCGATCTGTATCCCAGTTTGTGCTAGCCTTCTTAAGGCAAACTTGTTTAACTTATGTCTGTACTCAGATATTGTTGCTTCCGCTGACTCGTCTATGATCGAGCACTTGTATTCGAGCCCTCGAGGCCCCTGGCTTGTATTATGATGCTTGTATGACTTATTTATGTTTTAGAGTTGTGTTATGATATCTTCCCGTGAGTCCCTGATCTTGATCGTACACATTTGCGTGCATGATTAGTGTACAATTGAATCGGGGGAGTCACATCTATGTCGTGCGACCAACCTGGCCCGTCGATTACGCGCGCCTCCGCAGGCCCCGTGAAGACCGTCCCGACTTCAGCGCGCCCCTCTACCGATCGAGCAATGGGCTGTCGCTGCGTCGCCCCATCGGGCTGCAGCGCCGCTGCCCCGTGGTTCTTCTCCCAGCTGCACCGACCCGCGTCACTGCTGCGTCGCCCCTTCGGACCGTAGTACTGCGGCCCGCGGTCCACCGCTGCCCAGAGGCCGTCCGCTCCAGGTCGTCCCCATGGCAGCATCGACCCTCGCGCCGCCACTGCGTCGCCCCGTCGGGCCGTAGCGAGCGTGGCACTTGGTCCACGCCGTCGTCCAGAGGCCATTCCCGCGGTTGCACCGACCCGCGCTCCTCCGCCGCGCTGCCCCTTCGGGCTGTCACGCCGCGGCCCGCGGTCCCTGCCGCCGCCCCGAGGTCTTCCCGCAGTCACCCCGACCTGCCCGCCGCCGCTGCGTCGCCCCTTCGGGCCATAGCGCGGCGGCCCACGGTCCACTTCGTCGTCCACGCGCGTTGACTTCGCTTGGTATGCGCCGTGCTGTCTTCCTTGGCGCGGGAACGCCACCGTCTGCGCCGATCTTCATCACGCTGTCAGGGTTCTTCGCCTACTACGAGCACCGCCGCCACGCTCCTAACCTAGCCGCCTCCGCCGCCGTCAGGCCGCCGCCGACGCTCTTCTTTAGCCGCCGCCGCCACTACCCACGTAGCCGCCGCCCATCCACCTCCTTCGTCTTTGTCCAGCACCGGCCCGTCGCCAGCGTCGCCGTCATCTACTCCAACCACTTCGTCTACTCCGACAACCGCAGGCGACATCGGCCCCGCGCTGATTGACGCTGCAACCGTCACCGAGTCCTTCTATGCTGGCCTCTCTGACTCCTCCGACATGGCGTACAACTTGTGCAGGTCCTCGTTTATGCATGCCCGGTGCTGGCAACACCGATGTGTGCCTTCGTCCACGACGTTTCCCCGGGCCTGGCAAGCCTGGTGCAGTGCTTCGTCAACTTCGTCTTTGTCCGTCTACGCATGCCCGGTGCTGGCAACACCGATGCGTGCCTTTGTCTACGATGTGTCCCCAGGCTTGGCAAACCCGCCGCGACGCGTCGTCAATAACATCTTCTTCCCGGCGCACCACTACTTCGACACCACTGCGCCCATGCTAACTCGGCGCCCCCTTGCGCCCGTGGCTCCATGGCGACTTCCTTGATACCGGCCACCCCGACTCGACATCGACCACGGCATTCTTCGCACGGCTACCTCAACCACGGCTCCACCACCCACGCTCTCGGCTACATCGACAAACGGCACAAAGGGCTACCGCCTGCTTGAGCAACCACGTTGGTTTCCACTCCAGCCACGACTCCGCGATGCGTCGACCGTTACGACTATGGGGGGGGGTGTCCGTCGGCTTGCCTTTGGATTCTTCTCCAGTCTCACCGTCTGTGTTGCTACCGTTGTGACTGCAGGGGGATGTTGAGTAACGTGATTGTATTAGGAAACATAGGTTAAACTAGGAAATATTCTGGCTTGCCTTGTACTCCAGGTAGATCATGTACTCCTATATATATGCCCACGAGGCTCAAGCAATACATCCAACTATTCCATCAAACCTCTCTCTCCCTTCTAACATTTATAGCAACCCAAGTAGGAAGAGATCGATTGTTCGCCTATCGAGAGGCCAGCCTACCAACCGACAACGTCATGAACTAGTTGATGTGTATGTGTTATGCAGGCCTGGTTTTATGGTACTATGCGAAGTTTGGTGCCACATTATTTTGTGTGGCCAGGACTGAAGAAACAAGGTAGATGTGCATTGTAGTACAAGAAGAAAACAAAGCAGGCAGATCCTATTGATGGAAGGTAACAGCAAAGTGGATCAAATCATTACTATTTACTTATTTTTTAGAATGGTGGATCAAATTAATTAGGAGGTTAAGAGGAGATCAGTACAGAGTCTAGTTGGTAGTGGCTATCTGACATATAAGGTCAATATAGCACATGGTACTCTTCACGTGAGGGAGCTCAATGTTTGTTCGATGAGAGACAACATTCCTATCGCCTATGAGGCATCTATGATGACTTGATCAATCTCAAGATTTGATAGCTCAGATGTGAGCGTCTATGTTTGCACGGTATGTCTACAAGAAAACTCAGAAATGTTAGATGTGGAACTGAACTTCCACACGTGTCCGTGTGATTTCTTTTCTAGTTAGGTCAATATTAATTTGAGGTTGATTTAAGTACTTTCTGTTGATTTCATGCATGTTATTATTAGGAGTCAAGTGTGTTTTAGGACGGGAAGAGCAAATTAGTTGTGATTTGATCTTGGGGCTGCATTAACAATGTCACCTAGAATGATGTTGAACTATGTTTTTTGTTAAGGCTGGATTTCATTCACTCAAAATGAAATACTCCATCCATTCCCTTATACAAGTCCACTTTATATTTTTATGTCTAACTTTGACCATTGATTTTACCAACAAAAAATGAGTTGTATGCCAGAAAAAGTATTTCATTGGATGCACATCTCAAAGAACTTTTCGATGATATATTTTTTATGACATATGATTCATATTTTGTTGACCAAAATTATAAGTCAAAGTTTGACACAAAAACGAAGTGGCCTTGTATAAGGGAATGGAGAGAGTAATATTGTATTAAGGAGATACAAACAAAATTAGCACACGTCTGGTATTCGGAGGACTAGTATGTACATGGCCAACACTAATACACAAAGAATCACATCGACAATGGCAAAAGTCATACAAAACTGGAGCTCTGCCTAGGTGGAGGAAAAAGAAGAAGAAAGGAAAAACTCTGGCGCGATCAAAACAACGATTAACGAACCTCAACTACGACCATTCCCACCAACCATCTCTTAGACATCACAGAAACAAGGAGAAATATTATCTAAGAGCAACTCTTCCAGGAAAGGAATGATGGTCAAGCGCATCGTCACCGTATCCGACCACCAGATATCAAATCCTATGTTTTCAACTTGAAGATAAAGTCTGAAAAAATTCGAGAAATGCCTTGAACAAGGTAATGGCGCAAAAACATTGCCATTGCCAAGTACGACTAACTAGGGCCAGACCTAGATTTTTTAGCTCGAAACTCAAGACAGAATACTCGAGAAGCACCATCAAATCAAAGTCAGCATGTGTTGTCGCCACCACTTTCCTGATGTTGGCATAATATGCCAACCCCATGTTAATAGGTTTCGACAAACTTGGTTTTTTCACCAAAAAACCGAGGAAAAACGCGCTTTGATGCAGCAAAGCGCGCAAGCCCACTCCTAGTATATATTGTTCCAGGTGGAGGAGACATAGAGGGGGTCGATATTGTTCCACGCCAAATAGTCCATAATGGCATGGTGGTCGTTGATTACAGATTTTACAACTCAAATCTACTGCCACTCGATGGAGGGACGGAGCCAGGGGTGGGTGAGCATGGACCATGGCTCTCCCCATGATTTCTTTTTCTACAAACACCCCAATATTGTTAGCTTAATATGCTTTAGGTTTATCCGTTTATATATTTGGCCCCCTCCAACCTTTTATCTCTTCTATTGGCCCTGGCTCCCCTGACTCGATGGGCAACAAGCTGAGCAATCAAAAGGGAATAATGTATATGCGTGTGGACAGTTCCATGCTTGTTCGATCTGAACGAAGCAAACTGATAATAGTAAGTACAAATTACACAATGTTATAGCTAGTAGTCGAACTGCTGCCAGGTGGTGAAGGTCTGTCCGAACAGCCACCAGGCCGGTACCACGTCCTGGAAGACCTTGTACTGGCCGCCGGAGGAGGTGATGGCGAAGCTGAGGGCCTGTCCTGTCAGCCCGGCTAGGCAGTGCCAGTTAGCGCCCCAGTTCTGGGACATGGGGATCCATGCCGTGTTGGTTCCCTTCACCAACATGCTCTTGACCGACCCGCTCCCGGCCATGTTGGTCACTAGCACAAGCTCGAAGTAGTTGAAGCCGTTCATGGTGAAGCGCAGGCCGCCCTGCCTCTGGCACGCGACCTGCTGGTAGAGGACGGGGACGATGCCGGCGCGGTAGATGGCGAGGTTCTCCCAGGCGGGTTGGGACATGTCGAAGTGGACACGTGGAGGGTTGCACCACCCGCCATTGTCGCTGGGGAGAGCCCAGTTGGGAGGGCAAAAATTGGTGGCGGACACGGTGATGGACGTGCCGGGCTTGCACATGTCTGACTTGCTAGTGTCGCACGTGATGAGGTAGCACTGTCCGCACGACAAGCCGTTGTTGAACAGCGCCGTGCTTAGCGCGGCGTTGTTGATCCCGTACCCCGCGTTGTACAAGTTCTCGTACCCACACGCGCCACCTGCACGTTGGACATGCAAAACACAGTATTGTCAGACATGCACACATTCATTGCATTGCGTACCAGGTGGTAAACCTTCCTAATTTTAAATAGCGAGCTATGCCAATAGCGGCAATGACAATCCTCCAAATCAGTAATAGCCGGATATTTCATAATTTTACGGGACATTTGTACTGAATACCATTCAGCAACACCTTACTCGTCACAAACAACCATAGCAGGACTATTAAATTTTGTAAATAAATAGTATTGGGCATATTTTGATGGTGTGGGAGCAAGCCGGAGTTAAGGCTTGAGTGGCTACATAGCTTACCCATTGTGTCAGATCCGTCGGCGCCGCCATAGAACGTGGCATGGGCCGGGAGCCAGTAGCCGGACTTGGCGGGCGCGAAGCAGAACACGAGAACCGCGGCGAACAGCTGCAGTAAGCTTAAGCGCATCCCAGCTGCCATCTTTGTGCTGGGGCGATCAGATGGTTGGGCTTCTCTCGCAGCAGATAGCTTGCTAGATATTGTGGCGATCGAGTGGGTTTGGAGGTGAGGAATGATTGCGACAATGGTGGTGCTTAAATAGGAATCTAGTTAGCTTATGAATGAGGTGAGCAATGATGGAGAGAATGAGAATGATTGTGGTGTTAACATACCTATGAGATCGCGGTTCCAACGGTCGTGTAGGTGCACATGGCTGCAACCTCCACAGATTAGGTTAACTGAACAACCGATTTGACATTCTTCCAGGGATTAGTGTACAAAGTCTGGCTGGTGCCTGGTACGTATAGTAGCAGCTAAACGTTTCTGAAAGAGGGCTTCTACTTGAACAGATTTGAAAGGGTGCAAGTTTATGATATTTTGGCTTTTCTGCCTGGCCAACTTATGTCTGTTGGCACCACAGAAGATGCATATATGCAGCCGTTCAATTTTCTTGGCAACCTACATTTGGACCGTGCAATGTTCAACTGGACGGGCGAGTAGCTGAAAGCGAAAGCTGGAGTATTTTTTTACTTTATATAATTGTTCCTTAGTTAGTGCTGGATGTCACTCTAGCCACCAACTAGTTGAAAGTTCTAAACAGTCTCTAATTGCAAGCCCAACTCCCTGCAATTCTTGAAGCGCGTACACCTCTTTGGTAGTTGAATTATGCTTTCCGAATTACACTCATCAGATTATAGCACAAGAAGCATGATAAGGACACTGATCACCCCTCATATAAAAATGATAAGAATACCAAGGCATAGAATTACACTCAGATTATAAAAGTTTTTTAAATTCATGACCTTTTTCAAATTAATGATTTTTCAAATTCGTGAACTTTTTTCAATTCCACAAAGAAAATTTAATTGCCCAAACTTCTTTAGAAAAGTCAACATTCAGTTGTTTGAGGTTTAGCAATCAATGGTCTATGGCAGTGGTCAACATGTCATCGGTCGACCCAGGTGAGCTAGTGCTAGCGAGGTCGAGTGCTATGGCCAATTTGGGAACATGCTCTCAAGGAGCCAATTAGGACCTCTCTTGCCTGGTCGAACGTGTTGACTTCTGCAGCTAGGAGGTCGGGTGCGAATATGTCTCGCTATGAATGCCTCGCCTGAAGCCGGCGCGAGACTGGATCGGGCACTCTCTTTTTGTACACATTTTTTTCATTTGTTGCTTTCTTTCTTTACTTTTGTTTATACTTTCAAATATTCTAAATATATATATGTAAATAAATCTATAATATTTTTTAAAAAATTAACCATACATTTGAAAATATAAACTGAGTACAGAAAAATGTTTCTGATGTACACTAAAAATGCATACAAAAAATATATAATGTGTATTTAGAAGTAGACATAAACCTATTAATCATGCATTTGTAAATATTTTAAGATGTATATAAAATGTTCCTATTGTATACGAGAACTTTACAACATGTACAAAAATAAGTTGACATAAGGACATGTATTTAAGAAATATTAATTCATCTTTCAATAAAAATTAAAATATCTATATAAAAATGTTCCTGATGTATACGAAAAGTGTATAATGTGTATGAAAAAAGTAGACATGCAAAATAATTTTTTTAAGAAATTTTAATCACGTATTTTAATTTTAATCATATATATGATAAAATGCTTATCGCTAGCTCTGTACAATAATATAAGGCGTTTCTATAGTCCAATACAGAGGGACTATTTAAAAGATGTGAAACATATGTAACAAAGTGTTCCTCATGTATACGATAAATGTACAACATATATAAAAAACATAGATATCAAAACCTTATATATTTGAAAATAAAAATGTTAGTCACGTATTGAAAAAGGTTCAATGTGTACAAAAATTGTTTCAGATGTATAAAGAAAAATGTGTTGAACAAAAAGTAACCGATGAAACAAATAGAAACAAAAGGAAATAATAAAAAAAACAATGAAAAGAGTCAAAACAGTGAATACCAAGAAAGAAATGAAGAAATGGAGAAAAATAAATAGAAATGGAGAAAAATAGAGGAAAACATAAAAAGGGAAAACAAATGAAAGCCGGAAAAAGAACTAAAGAACCGTAGAAAATCATAGGAAAAGGAAAAAATCATTGAAAACCAAGAAAGAAACGAAGAAAACTGCTGCAAGAAACAAAGGAAAAAAAACCATAAAGAAACAAAGAAACCTGAAAGAAAAAAAACAACAGCGAGGAAAGAGCCAAAGAACAACCAAACAAATGTTATTGCGCCAGCTCATTTGCGCGGATGTTGCGGTGTGCTGACGGCGAGGGGAGCTACCAATTGCTCTCGCCTAGGAGCTCTGCCCACAAGATCAATCTGAATCAGCTGGCAAGAAGGGCTAGTTCTTTTCGGCGATTCTCCCAGAATCGCCCCCCCCCCCTCCCCAGTTTCTCCCAGAATCGCCACTCCATATGTTTTTTACAATTCTAACTCCATATTTTTTTACAATCCTATCTAGTTAAGATCTAATTAGCTAGGATTGTAAAAAAACATATGGAGTGGCGATTCTGGGAGAAGCTGGGGAGGGGGGCGATTCTGCTAGAATCGCCCAAAAGAACTGGCCCGAAGGCTGCTATGTGTCCATACTCTCCATACGATGTATATCCCCCCTTCATTCTTCATCACCAGTGCACTTAAAATCAAGAAAGGGCATATTCACACAAAAAGGGAAAATATAATTTGAAATTCTGAAAAAGAATACAAAAGAAAATTTGCATGCACATATAGACTATAGTTTTTTTTTGCGAATACACATATAGCCTATAGTTGGCCGTGCTTTGTGACGAGTGATATATATTTTAATAGATTTGCCCATGATTTTGGTTGCCCTTTTTAGTTTGATTGTGTAAAAAAACATTAGTACATTTTGTCGTATCCACAGAAAAGGGAACAATGTGATTGAAAAATGGATATATACATACTATGCACTATCGATTCACTCATTTGTACTTTCCTTGTAGCTTACGAGTTCACGGATTTAAATAAAAGAAATATATATATCTACAACAGATTTGTATGCATGTGGAATATTTTTTCAAAGTTTGTCTAAATTCAAAATTCATATTTAAAAATTAAAAGCATGGCGTTCCATGGAGCAACCGGGTCCCAAAATGCCGCCCTCCTAGGACATGTCACTCTCCCCACAGTTTTTTTTCATTCTTTGTTTTTTGGAGCAATTTACACTTTTTGCGTGGTACTCCAACATGCTTTAATAAAAGTAAATTATATATGTGGTGGGAAAATTATATTGTTGCCCTTCTTAATTAACTGTACTAATGTTTTCCCTCCTATAGAACAATTAATTGTACTAATGTTTTCCCTCATAGAACAACTCATTAATTTGTACTAGTAGAAAAGTTTTGGCCATTGTTGAGGAAAACATTAACTGGTAGCTACTCGGTCGGCTGGTGAGTAGGGGATTAATAGGCTAATTGGCAAGTTAATCTGTCATTTAATCAATTAATCGGACGATTTATCGGGTAATCGGCTACTCGGGAACCCTATGAGTAGGGATTAATCGGCAAGTTAACTGGTTAATCGGATGAATTCTTGAACAGGGGCTTTGGCAGAAAAGAATCAGAAAAAAAGGAAAAAACCATAAAGAAACAAAGAAACCTGAAAGAAAAATCAAAAGAAAAATAAACCTACAGCGAGGAAAGAGCCGAAGAACAACCAAACAAATGTTATTGGGCCGGCTCATTTGCGCGGATGTTGAGCCACCAATTGCTCTCGCCTAGCAGCTCTGCCCGCAAGATCCATCTGAATCAGCTGGCAAGAAGGCTGCTATGTGTCCATACTCTCCATACGATGTATATCCCCCCTTCATTCTTCATCACCAGTGCACTTAAAATCAACAAAGGGCATATTCGCACAAAAAGGGAAAACATAATTTGAAATACTGAAAAAGGATACAAAAGAAAATTTGCATGCACATATAGACTATAGTTTTTTTTTGTGAATACACATATAGCCTATAGTTGGTCGTGCTTTGTGACGAGTGGTATATATTTTAATAGGTTAGCCGGTGATTTTGGCTGCCCTTTTTAGTTTGCTTGTGTAAAAAAACATTAGTACATTTTGTCGTATCCACAGAAAAGGGAACAATGTGGTTGAAAATGGATATATACATACTATGTATTATCGATTCACTCATTTGTACTTTCCTAGTAGCTTAAGATTTCACGGATTTAAATAAAAGAAATATATATATCTACAACAGATTTGTATGCATGTGGAATATTTTTCCAAAGTTTCTGGAACATCTAAATTCAAAATTCATATTTAAAAATTTAAAGCATGGCGTTCCATGGAGCTGTTGGAAATAGCCCTAGAGGCAATAATAAATTGGTTATTATTATATTTCTTTATTCATGATAATCGTTTATTATCCATACTAGAATTGTATTGATAGAAAACTCAGATACATGTGTGGATACATAGACAACACCATGTCCCTAGTAAGCCTCTAGTTGACTAGCTCGTTGATCAATAGATGGTTACGGTTTCCTGACCATGGACATTGGATGTCATTGATAATGGGATCACATAATTAGGAGAATGATGTGATGGACAAGACCCAATCCTAAGCCTAGCACAAGATCATGTAGTTCGTATGCTAAAGCTTTTCTAATGTCAAGTATCATTTCCTTAGACCATGAGATTATGCAACTCCCGGATACCGTAGGAATACTTTGGGTGTGCCAAACGTCACAACGTAACTGGGTGACTATAAAGGTGCACTATGGGTATCTCCGAAAGTGTCTGTTGGGTTGGCACGAATCGAGACTGGGATTTGTCACTCCGTGTGACGGAGAGGTATCTCTGGGCCCACTCGGTAGGACATCATCATAATGTGCACAATGTGATCAAGGAGTTGATCACGGGATGATGTGTTACGAAACGAGTAAAGAGACTTGCCGGTAACGAGATTGAACAAGGTATCGGGATACCGACGATCGAATCTCGGGCAAGTATTGTACCGATAGACAAAGGGAATTGTATACGGGATTGATTAAGTCCTTGACATCGTGGTTCATCCGATGAGATCATCGTGGAACATGTGGGAGCCAACATGGGTATCCAGATCCCGCTGTTGGTTATTGGCCGGAGAGTCGTCTCGGTCATGTCTACATGTCTCCCGAACCCGTAGGGTCTACACACTTAAGGTTCGATGACGCTAGGGTTGTAGGGATATGTATATGCAGTAACCCGAATGTTGTTTGGAGTCCCGGATGAGATCCCGGACGTCACGAAGAGTTCCGGAATGGTCCGGAGGTAAAGAATTATATATAGGAAGTGCTATTTCGAGCATTGGGACAAGTTTCGGGGTCACCGGTATTGTACCGGGACCACCGGAAGGGTCCCGGGGGTCCACCGGGTGGGACCACCTATCCCGGGGGGCCACATGGGCTGTAGGGGTGTGCGCCTTGGCCTGCATGGGCCAAGGGCACCAGCCCCAAGAGGCCCATGCGCCTAGGGTTAAGGAAGGGAAGAGTCCCAAAGGGGGAAGGCACCTCCGAGGTGCCTTGGGGAGGAGGGACTCCTCCCTTGGCCGCCGCCCCCCTAGGAGATTGGATCTCCTAGGGCCGGTGCCCCCCCCCAGGCTCCCTATATATAGTGGGGGAAGGAGGGCCTCTCAACCTAAGCCCTGGCGCCTCCCTCTCCCTCCCATGACACATCTCCCTCCTCCCGCAGCGCTTGGCGAAGCCCTGTTGGAATCCCGCTACTTCCACCACCACGCCGTCGTGCTGCTGGATCTCCATCAAACTCTCCTCCCTCCTTGCTAGATCAAGAAGGAGGAGACGTCGCTGCTCCATACGTGTGTTGAACGCGGAGGTGCCGTCCGTTCGGCGCTAGGATCATCGGTGATTTGGATCACGACGAGTACGACTCCATCAACCCCGTTCTCTTGAACGCTTCCGCGCGCGACCTACAAGGGTATGTAGATCCACTCCTCCCTCGTTGCTAGATGACTCCATAGATAGATCTTGGTGACACGTAGGAAAATTTTGAATTTATGCTACGTTCCCCAACAGTGGTATCAGAGCTAGGTCTATGCGTAGTTTCTATGCACGAGTAGAACACAAAGTAGTTGTGGGCGTTGATTTTGTTCAATATGCTTACCGTTACTAGTCCAATCTTGATTCGGTGGCATTGTGGGATGAAGCGGCCCGAACCGACCTTACACGTACTCTTACGTGAGACTGGTTCCACCGACTGACATGCACTAGTTGCATAAGGTGGCTAGCGGGTGTCTGTCTCTCCCACTTTAGTCGGATCGGATTCGATGAAAAGGATCCTTATGAAGGGTAAATAGCGATTGGCATATCACGTTGTGGTCTTTGCATAGGTAAGAAACGTTCTTGCTAGAAACCCATAACAGCCATGTAAAACATGCAAACAACAATTAGAGGACGTCTAACTTGTTTTTGCAGGGTATGCTATGTGATGTGATATGGCCAAAAGGATGTGATGAATGATATATGTGATGTATGAGATTGATCATGTTCTTGTAATAGGAATCACGACTTGCATGTCGATGAGTATGACAACCGGCAGGAGCCATAGGAGTTGTCTTAATTTATTTATGACCTGCGTGTCAACATAAACATCATGTAATTAGTTTACTTTATTGCTAACCATTAGCTGTAGTAGTAGAAGTAATAGTTGACGAGACAACTTCATGAAGACACGATGATAGAGATCATGGTGTCATGCCGGTGACGATGATGATCATGGAGCCCCGAAGATGGAGATCAAGAGGAGCAAAGTGATGATGGCCATATCATGTCACTATTTGATTGCATGTGATGTTTATCATGTTTATGCATCTTGTTTACTTAGAACAACGGTAGTAAATAAGATGATCCCTCATTAAATTTTCAAGAAAGTGTTCCCCCTAACTATGCACCGTTGTGAAAGTTCGTCGTTTCGAAGCACCACGTGATGATCGGGTGTATAGATTCTTACGTTCGAATACAACGGGTGTTGACGAGCCTAGCATGTACAGACATGGCCTCGGAACACATGCGAAACACTTAGGTTAACTTGACGAGCCTAGCATGTACAGACATGGCCTCGGAACACAAGAGACCGAAAGGTCGAGCATGAGTCGTATGGTAGATACGATCAACATGAAGATGTTCACCAATGTTGACTAGTCCGTCTCACGTGATGATCGGACACGGCCTAGTTGACTCGGATCATGTAATCACTTAGATGACTGGAGGGATGTCTATCTGAGTGGGAGTTCATAAGATGAACTTAATTATCCTGAACATAGTCAAAAGGTCTTCGCAAATTATGTCGTAGCTCGCGCTTCAATTCTACTGTTTAGATATCTTCCTAGAGAAAAATTAGTTGAAAGTTTATAGTAGAAATTATGCGGACTAGGTCCGTAAACTGAGGATTGTCCTCATTGCTTCATAGAAGGCTTATGTCCTTAATGCACCGCTCAGTGTGCTGAACCTCGAACGTCGTCTATGGATGTTGCGAACATCTGAGATACACGTTTTGATGACTACATGATAGTTCAATGCGTAATGCTAAATGGTTTAGAATTGAGGCACCGAAGACGTTTTGAAACGTCGCAAAACATATGAGATGTTTCGAGGGCTGAAATTGGGATTTCAGACTCGTGCCCACGTCAAGAGGTATAAGACCTCCGACGATTTTCTTAGCCTGCAAACTAAGGAGAAAAGCTCAATTGTTGAGCTTGTGCTCAGATTGTCTGAGTACAACAATCATTTGAATCAAGTGGGAGTTGATCTTCCAAATGAGATAGTGATGTTTCTCCGAAGTCATTACCACCAAGCTGCTAGAGCTTCGTGATGAACTATAATGTATCGGGGACATATATGATGATCCTTGAGATATTCGTGATGTTTGACACCACAAAAGTGGAAATCAAGAAGGAGCATCAATTGTTGATGGTTTGTGAAACCACTAGTTTCAAGAAGGGCAAGGGCAAGAAGGGATACTTCATGAAATGGCAATTCAGCTGCTGCTCTAGTGAAGAAACCCGAGGTTGAACCCAAACCCGAGACTAAGTGCTTCTGTAATAAGGGGAACAGCCACTGGAGCAGAATTACCCTAGATACTTGGTAGATGAGAAGGCTGGCAAGGTCGATAGAAGTATATTGGATATACATTGTGTTGATGTGTACTTTACTAGTACTCCTAGTAGCACCAGGGTATTAGATACCGGTTCGGTTGCTAAGTGTTAGTAACTCGAAATAAAGGCTACGGAATAAACGGAGACTAGCTAAAAGGTGAGATGACGATATCTGTTGGAAGTATTTCCAAGGTTGATCAAATATCGTACGCTCCCTCTACCATCGAGATTGGTATTAAAACCTAAATAATTGTTATTTGGTGTTTGCGTTGAGCATAGACATGATTGGATTATGTCTATTGCAATACGGTTATTCATTTAAGGAGAATAATGGTTACTCTGTTTATTTGAATAATACCTTCAATGATCTTACTCCTAAAATGAATGGTTTATTGAATCTCGATCGTAGTGATACACATGTTCATGCCAAAAGATAGTAATGATAGTACCACCTACTTGTGGCACTGCCATGTAAGTCATATCGGTATAAAACGCATGAAGAAGCTCCATGTTGATGGATCTTTGGGCTCACTCGTTTTTGAAAAGTTTGAGACATGCGAACCATGTCTATTGGTGTATATGCATGAAGAAACTCCATGCAAATGGACCGTTTTGACTCATTTGATTTTGAATCACTTGGGACATGCAAATCATACCACATGGGCAAGATGACTGAAAGCCTCATTTTCAGTAAAATGGAACTAGAAAGCAACTTGTTGGAAGTAATACATTTTGATGTGTGCAGTCCAATGAGTGCTGAGGCATGTAGTGGATATCGTTATGTTCTTACTTCACAGATGATTTGAGTAGATGTTGAGTATATTTACTTGATGAATCACGAGTCTGACTTATTGAAAGGTTCAAGTAATTTCAGGGTGAAGTTGAAAGATCGTCGTGACAAGAGGATAAAATATCTATGATATGATCGTAGAGATGAATATCTGAATTACGAGTTTGGCACAAAATTAAGACATTGTGAAAATTGTTTCACAACTAATACAGCCTGGAACACCATAGTGTGATGGTGTGTCCGAACATCATAACTGCACCCTATTGGATATGATGCATACCATGATGTCTCTTATCGAATTACCATGATAGTTTATGGGTTAGGCATTAAAGACAACCACATTCACTTTAAATAGGGCACCACGTAATTCCATGAGATGACACCGTATGAACTATGGTTTAGAGAAACCTAAGCTGTCATTCCTTAAAAGTTTGGGGCAGCGACGCTTATGTGAAAAAGTTTCAGGCTGATAAGCTCGAACCCAAAGCGGATAAATGCATCTTCATAGGACACCTAAAACAGTTGGGTATACCTCCTGTCTCAGATTCGAAAGCAATAAGGGATTGTTTCTAGAATCGGGTCCTTTCTCGAGGAAAAGTTTCTCTCGGAAGAATTGAGTGGGAGGATGGTGGAGACTTGATAAGGTTATTGAACCGTCTCTTCAACTAGTGTGTGGCAGGGCACAGGAAGTTGTTCCTGTGGCACCTACACCAATTGAAGTGGAAGCTTATGATAGTGATCATGAAACTTCAGATCAAGTCACTACCAGACCTCGTGGGAGGACAAGGATGCGTACTACTTCAGAGTGGTACGTAATCCTGTCTTGGAAGTCATGTTGCTAGACAACAATGAACCTACGAGCTATGGAGAAGCGATGGTGGGCCAGGATTCCAAAATGGCTCAAAGGCCATATAATCCGAGAGAGGATCCATGTATGAAAACAAAGTGTAGACTTTGGAAGAGCTACTTGATGGTCGTAAGGCTGTTAGGTACATATGGATTTTTAAAAGGAAGACACACAATGATGGTAAGTGTCACGATTGAGAAAGCTCGACTTGTCGTTAAGATGTTTCCCGACAAGTTCAAGGAGTTGACTACGATGAGACTTTCTCACACGTAGCGATGCTAAGAGTCTGTTGGAATTATATTAGCAATTAGTGCATTATTTGTGAAATCTTGTAGATAGGATGCCAAAAACCATTGTTTCCTCGACGATTTTTGAGGAAAGGTTGTATGTGATACAACCGGAAGGTTTTGTTAATCCAGAAAGATGCTAATAAGTATGCAAAGCTCCAGCAATCCTTCTAAGGACTGGAGTAAGCATCTCGTAGTTGGAATGTATGCTTTGATAAGATGATCAAAGTTTTGGGTGTATACAAAGTTTATGAGAAACTTGTATTTCCAAAGAAGTGAGTGGGAGCACTATAGAATTTTTGATAAATATATGTTGTTGACATATTGTTGATCAGAAATGACGTAGAATTTCTGGAAAGCATATAGGGTTATTTGGAAGGTATTTTTCAATGGAAAGCCTGGATTAAGCTACTTGAACATTGAGCATCAAGATCTATAAGGATAGATCAAAATTCTTAATGGTACTTTCAAATGAGCACATACCTTGACATGATATTGAAGGTGTTCAAGATGGATCAGTCAAAGAAGGAGTTCTTGCCTGAGTTGTAAGGTATGAAGTTAAGACTTAAAGCTCGACCACGGCAGAATAGAGAGAAAGGATGAAGGTCGTCCCCTATGCTTAAGACATAGGCCCTACAGTATGCTATGTTGTGTACCGCGCCTGAAATGTGCCTTGCCATGAGTCAGTCAAGGGGTACAAGAGTGATCCAAGAATGGATCACAAGACAGCGGTCAAAGTTATCCTTAGTAACTAGTGGACTAAGGAATTTTCTCGATTATGGAGGTGGTAAAAGAGTTCGTCGTAAAGGGTTACGCCGATGCAAACTTTGACACTAATCCAGATTATTCTGAGTATTAAACTGGATTCGTATAGTAGAACAGTTATTTGGAATAGCTCCAAATAGAACATGGTAGCTGCATCTACAAGACGACATAGACATTTGCAAAGTACATACGGATCTAAAAGATTCAGACCCATTGACTATAACATCTCTCACAAGCATAACATGTTCAAAACCAGAACTCATCGAGTGTTAATCACATGGTAATGTGAACTAGATTATTGACTCTAGTAAACTCTTTGGGTGTTAGTCACATGGGGATGTGACCTTGAGTGTTAATCACATAGCGATGTGAACTGGATTATTGACTCTAGTGCAAGTGGGAGACTGTTGGAAATATGCCCTAGAGGCAATAATAAATTGGTTATTATTATATTTCCTTATTCATGATAATCGTTTATTATCCATGCTAGAATTGTATTGATAGGAAACTCAGATACATGTGTGGATACATAGACAACACCATGTCCCTAGTAAGCCTCTAGTTGACTAGCTCGTTGATCAACAGATGGTTACAGTTTCCTGACCATGGACATTGGATGTCATTGATAACGGGATCACATCATTAGGAGAATGATGTGATGGACAAGACCCAATCCTAAGCCTAGCACAAGATCATGTAGTTCGTATGCTAAAGCTTTTCTAATGTCAAGTATCATTTCCTTAGACCATGAGATTGTGCAACTCCCGGATACCGTAGGAATACTTTGGGTGTGCCAAACGTCACAACGTAACTGGGTGACTATAAAGGTGCACTACGGGTATCTCCGAAAGTGTCTGTTGGGTTGGCACGAATCGAGACTGGGATTTGTCACTCCGTGTGACGGAGAGGTATCTCTGGGCCCACTCGGTAGGACATCATCATAATGTGCACAATGTGATCAAGGAGTTGATCACGGGATGATGTGATACGAAACGAGTAAAGAGACTTGCCGGTAACGAGATTGAACAAGGTATCGGGATACCGACGATCGAATCTCGGGCAAGTATTGTACCGATAGACAAAGGGAATTGTATACGGGATTGATTAAGTCCTTGACATCATGGTTCATCCGATGAGATCATCGTGGAACATGTGGGAGCCAACATGGGTATCCAGATCCCGCTGTTGGTTATTGGCCGGAGAGTCGTCTCGGTCATGTCTACATGTCTCCCGAACCCGTAGGGTCTACACACTTAAGGTTCAGTGACGCTAGGGTTGTAGGGATATGTATATGCAGTAACCCGAATGTTGTTCGGAGTCCCGGATGAGATCCCGGACGTCACGAGGAGTTCCGGAATGGTCCGGAGGTAAAGAATTATATATAGGAAGTGCTATTTTGGGCATCGGGACAAGTTTCGGGGTCACCGGTATTGTACCGGGACCACCGGAAGGGTCCCGGGGGTCCACCGGGTGCGGCCACCTATCCCGGGGGGCCATGGGCTGTAGGGGTGTGCGCCTTGGCCTGCATGGGCCAAGGGCACCAGCCCCAAGAGGCCCATGCGCCTAAGGTTAAGGAAGGGAAGAGTCCCAAAGGGGGAAGGCACCTCCGAGGTGCCTTGGGGAGGAGGGACTCCTCCCTTGGCCGCCGCCCCCCTAGGAGATAGGATCTCCTAGGGCCGGCGCCCCCCCTAGGCTCCCTATATATAGTGGGGGAAGGAGGGCCTCTCAACCTAAGCCCTGGCGCCTCCCTCTCCCTCCCATGACACATCTTCCTCCTCCCGCAGCGCTTGGCGAAGCCTTGTTGGAATCCCGCTACTTCCACCACCACTCCATCGTGCTGCTGGATCTCCATCAAACTCTCCTCCCTCCTTACTGGATCAAGAAGGAGGAGACGTCGCTGCTCCGTACGTGTGTTGAACGCGGAGGTGCCGTCCGTTCGGCGCTAGGATCATCGGTGATTTGGATCACGACGAGTACGACTCCATCAACCCCGTTCTCTTGAATGCTTGCGCGCGCGATCTACAAGGGTATGTAGATCCACTCCTCCCTCGTTGCTAGATGACTCCATAGATAGATCTTGGTGACACGTAGGAAAATTTTGAATTTATGCTACGTTCCCCAACAGGAGCAACCGGGTCCCAAAATGCCACGGATTTAAATAAAAGAAATATATATATCTACAACAGATTTGTATGCATGTGGAATATTTTTCCAAAGTTTCTGGAACATCTAAATTCAAAATTCATATTTAAAAATTTAAAGCATGGCGTTCCATGGAGCAACCGGGTCCCAAAATGCCACCCTCCTAGGACATGTCACTCTCCCCACAGTTTTTTTTTCATTCTTTGTTTTTTTGGAGCAATTTACACTTTTTGCGTGGTACTCCAACATGCTTTAATAAAAGTAAATTATATATGTGGTGGGAAAATTATATTGTTGCCCTTCTTAATTAACTGTACTAATGTTTTCCCTCCTATAGAACAATTAATTGTACTAATGTTTTCCCTCATAGAACAATTCATTAATTTGTACTAGTAGAAAAGCTTTGGCAGAAAAGAATCAGAAAAAAAGGAAAAAAAACCATAAAGAAACAAAGAAACCTGAAAGAAAAATCAAAAGAAAAATAAACCTACAGCGAGGAAAGAGCCGAACAACAACCAAACAAATGTTATTGGGCCGGCTCATTTGCGCGGATGTTGAGCCACCAATTGCTCTCGCCTAGCAGCTCTGCCCACAAGATCCATCTGAATCAGCTGGCAAGAAGGCTGCTATGTGTCCATACTCTCCATACGATGTATATCCCCCCTTCATTCTTCATCACCAGTGCACTTAAAATCAAGAAAGGGCATATTCGCACAAAAAGGGAAAACATAATTTGAAATTCTGAAAAAGAATACAAAAGAAAATTTGCATGCACATATAGACTATAGTTTTTTTTTGTGAATACACATATAGCCTATAGTTGGTCGTGCTTTGTGACGAGTAGTATATATTTTAATAGGTTAGCCCGTGATTTTGGCTGCCCTTTTTAGTTTGCTTGTGTAAAAAAACATTAGTACATTTTGTCGTATCCACAGAAAGGGGAACAATGTGGTTGAAAAATGGATATATACATACTATGTATTATCGATTCACTCATTTGTACTTTCCTTGTAGCTTACGAGTTCACAGAGTTAAATAAAAGAAATATATATGTCTACAACAGATTTGTATGCATGTGGAATATTTTTCCAAAGTTTCTGGAACATCTAAATTCAAAATTCATATTTGAAAAATTAAAGCATGGCGCTCCATGGAGCAACCAGGTCCCAAAAGGCCACCCTCTACGTTCAAAAAAAAAAGGCCACCCTCCTAGGACATGTCACTCTCCCCACAGT
Source organism: Triticum aestivum (assembly GCF_018294505.1). Lineage (NCBI taxonomy): Eukaryota > Viridiplantae > Streptophyta > Magnoliopsida > Poales > Poaceae > Triticum > Triticum aestivum. Next base: position 572,878,847 of record NC_057794.1, read on the forward strand.
TTTTTTTTCATTCTTTGTTTTTTTGGAGCAATTTACACTTTTTGCGTGGTACTCCAACATGCTTTAATAAAAGTAAATTATATATGTGGTGGGAAATTGTATTGTTGCCCTTCTTAATTAACTGTACTAATGTTTTCCCTCCTATAGAACAATTAATTGTACTAATGTTTTCCCTCCTAGAACAATTCATTAATTTGGACTAGTAGAAAAGCTTTGGCAGAAAAGAATCAGCAAAAAATGGTGTATTGTTGCCCTTCTTAATTAAATGTACTAATGTTTTCCCTCCTATAGAACAATTAATTGTACTAATGTTTTCCCTCCTAGAACAATTCATTAATTTGGACTAGTAGAAAAGCTTTGGCAGAAAAGAATCGGCAAAAAATGTAAAAACGCGCCAGGTAGGGGTCGAACCTACGGCCTTCCGCTTAGGAAACGGACGCTCTATCCACTGAGCTACAGGCGCTCATATTTTCCATTTTATATTTCACGTCATCTAGATGCTTTTTCTTTTCTGCAAGTACCAACTGTCTCGTACATACTGTAATAGACTGATCTTCACTACTTCTATTCATCTTAACATGTATGCCTCCACATCTTAAAAATTATTGTAGCCGTTAGATTTGCTAGTTCGATCCACTAGCATCCATCCAATCAACACATGAGAAGTCTCTAACATGCAACATGCATTAGTACATTCTATGTATGTTTTAAATCACATTGCATTAGGTCCTTCCCAGTGCTTCACCCTGGACCGGTGTTAAAGGTGCCAACTAGACTAAAAAGCTGATGTGACATCATAATTAAAAGGAGAGAGAGAGTTTTGGTAACCTCAGGAAGAAACGGTACGAGGCAATCAATCTCGATCCCGTGTGCATCGCCGAACCATCTCGTCTCCTCTTCTTTTTTTCCCCTTCTCCCGTGTGCTCACCCAACGGCCCCGCCTCTTCCTCCTCGGCCAACGCCGCCGTCGTCCTCGGCCCGCCTCCCAATCATCGTCTGAGCCGCCGTCCATATGTTCATTGAAGCCAAATTCCGGGCGACCCTCCAGCCTGCATGGTCTGCCGCCGGGAGAAGGAAGCAGGGATAGCACCAGCGTCACTGGCTCAGTTCACCGCTGCCGGTAGCTCTTCAGGCCAGTCACAAACTGGTCAAAGCCTGACCTGGGCTCGCTGCCTCCCTGCAGTTCTTGATTACATTAGATTTGTTTTCAGACTACGTCTTTGTTCTGTATCATACGGCACCTGATGCTCACTGCCTCCCTGCAGTTACTGATTAGATTAGATTTTTTCTATGCATCTAACCTGGGCTGCGGCCAAACTCTGACTGATAACTTGCCAAGAAACTTTCTGGTCCGATGTTCAGTACTGTCCATTTGTTGCTATAATTGTTAATATGCAATTATAATATTCAGTATTGTACAGTTTGTTGCTGTTTGGATGAAGCTGATGATCAGTACTGTCCAATATGTTAAGTACAGACAGTTAATAACATATATAATCCGCAATTTATATTTTTTATTATCTACTTCAGCTCAAAGATATCTTGCCACTTTTTTGACGGCTTCTAGGTTCTTCAGTTTGTACTATATATGAGTCTATAAAGAAAAATATACATTTCTGAACTTTGGCAATCGCACACACACGCATTTCTGAACATTGGTTTAGTTGCTAAGCTCGAGTACATGCCACAAATAGGCCATAAAGTTTACAAACAACTAAGATCCTACAGCTTATTAAAGGAAGGAAGCTTAGAGCATCTCCAGCCGTTGAGCCCACCAGAAGGCACTTTTTTCGCCGCTTGGGGGGCTGCCGGCGAAATATTAAAGTCTGGGAATGAAAAAGCATCCACTCATTGGCCCCCCACGCACTTATTATCCACTCGTCACCGTACGCCTTCGCCTCGCCCTCGGCGCCGCTCGCCTGCTGCTCGCCGCCCTCACTATGCATGGCGCTGCTCGCTGCCGCGGACAGCAGCGTGGAGTCCATCCCCTTCGCCGGAGACCAGGCGCAACGCCTTGGGCCGCAGTAGGAGCAGGACCAGCGCGGCCTGCCGGCCGTGTCGAGCGACTCGACCAGCGCGGCCCTTGTGCGCAGCGAGCTTGAGCGCGACGTCGAGCGGCGAGACGACGGAGCTGCTGGCCGCGGGTGGGAGGAGGCGCTGCAGGAGCGTGTCCCGAAGCAGGGGAGGGTGCCCCGGCGGGGTGGGCGGCGAGGGGAGCCGGTGATTGAGCCGCGCCAATATCTCACGCGCGCCAGCGGGGTCCCCGGCGTCGGCGCGGCGCGCCGCCTCGAGGAGCTCGTCTACCGCCGCCTGGGGCTCCCTGGCGTTGGCAGGAAGGAGGGGTCGAAGGGCTCAGGCTCCGGTTGTACAGCACCGACGTCGGCTTCGGCGACTTGCTGCCGTGGACGCCGACGATGATCTTCACCACCGCCGTCGTTGCGCCACAGCTCGACGATGCCAAGCTCCAGCACGCCGATTAGCGGGCGCCACAACTCGTCGGCAACATGGTAGCCCCCGTCCAGGCACACACGCACGTGCAGCCGGCCGCCGCCGTCGCGGCCGGAGCTTGGTGTGGCAAGGGAGCACGGCGGCCAGCAACGAGACGGCGGCGAGGAGGCGTGGAGGCGAGCGCGGCTTCGTGCGGAGAGAGAGAGAGAGAGGAGATTGATTCTTTTTTGCATGCAAGTGATGGGAGCAGAAAAAGGAGGATAGAGAGAGAGAGGAGAGAGAGGCTGACTGGTGGGGGTATCTGCATGCATAAAGTATCATCGGGCGTCGCAAGTGCCCCCCGGGAGCCTGGGTTTTGGCTGGTTTCGCCGGCGCTGTTTTTGCTCAAATCCAGCGCAAAACGAGGTCGTGGGGGCTTGACTAGGGCCATTTTTTGCTGCCGGTGCTAAAAAGAGTGCTTGGGGGCCTTCCTGGGACGGGTGGAGATGCTCTTAGCTACAAGAAGCTAAGCACCGATGCATTGGGGATTTTAGCTGCTAAGCTATTTAATATGCTTAGCACCTCTTCTAAGCACCCATCCATTGAGAGTAGCCTTAAATCAAGACATGCACTACAACTCAAGGTGGATGTAACAAGCGGGCTTTTCGGCCCGCGTGTGGCCCGCTAGGTCTTGGCCCGCTAGATAAATTAGACGGTCCGGTCTACCAAATCAGGTCCGAGAAAAAATGTCGGTCCGGTCCGGTCTTTAACCGAGCCGATCGAGCGGACCTAGAAACACAGTCATCGTTGTTTCCCTTCCTCGTCGTCGCGGCCACCGGCAGCCCCTAGGTGAACCACAATGTCCCCGAGCTTGCCATGTCCTTCCTTCGTCTCCTCCCCGTGCCCCAGAGCCTCTTTCTGCCGCTCGCCGTCGCTGCTGTGCGTGCATTGCCGCCGTTCGCGAGTTCTTGATCATGGCAACAGTTTCAGCACAACACGCACGCACGCATGAAACGCTTGGCCGTGATCTTCGGATCGTGGGAGAAACGTTGGGATGTGATTTTCTCATCCAACAAATCAGGCAAGTCTTGTTTTGGAAGTGCTAGATTTTATACCGTCAGCTTCCTATAATCACGTCACGCACGATCCCCTGGTGCCGTTTCCTTTTCTTCAGTCAAAATAGAAAACTGAAAGTACCAGAGAAACAAGGTTTGATCCAAAAATCACGTCACCATTTAACGATTAACTGCACGTTCGATTTGATCCGCTAATCACGGAAGGCCCGCACATGAGAAATCATGGGCTCATGCACACGATAGATTACTTGCATGCAACAGAAAAACTGCTAATCAACAGACATGTGCACGTTCATGGCAAAGAACCGCGGCACCCACGCACTTCTCACGGCACGTCGCCCACCTCGACACCGGCGCTCGCGCATGTCACCTTCCTCGCCACAGCACCCGTGCACGTCCTACACCTCGCCGCTGCACCCGTGCAAGTCGCCGCCGATGGTTGTTGGCTGGTCCGCTCCGTCCGGCCCGGGCTTCTTCATCGCCGGTCCGGTCCCTAAAATCAGGACCGTCATGCTGCTCGGTCCGGTCCGGCCCGGACCGCCGGCGGCCGGTCCAAACGTCGGCTTAGACCGGGACCGGACCGGCCCGGACCGTGTCCACCCTGAACTACAACCCACTGCATACTATTTTTAGTCATGCAACCATGCCACGTCAGCATGCCATGCATGTAAGTTATAATTCATTTTTTTGCATTTGCATATCTATCTCACGTTGTCACATCATCTGTTTGTGCATGCCAGTAATTGATTTTTTTTTAGTTTTGCGTTCATATAGACACTGTATATACGTCGAGTGCTTCGAGCATACCTATATAGTTGATCCTTATGTTCTTTTAAGCGCCACACTTTTCCTCTATTGCTAAATAACTATAACCCACCAGTTTGAAAGTAAAGAAATAACTATGACCCACTACCTATTTCTCTAGTTGTACAACAATGCCACATCAACAAGTCATGCATCTAAATTATAATTTACACCTTTTGCGTTAATAGTCCGTTCATGCATGTTAAGTCATCAGTTAATTTTATTTGCACTAAGTTTTGTACTCCCATGGACACGGTATATATGTGTTGGACAATTGGAGCATAATTATATAGTTTACCCTTCACGGTTTTTAGAATTAGCAGTCTTCTAACTGCATCCTAATTTTCTCTCTTTTATATCATTTTGTTATATGCTTCATATTCTTTTAATGTTTCTAAAGTGTAAATCAAGTATATTCTTAAATTTATTTTTATTTATTTCAATTGTTTATGTAGCACCTAATTAGTCATCGATTTTAACAAGATTGCCGCAGCAACATGCGGGCTATCTTCTAGTTTCATAAAAATTGAGCACCGTTAGTTCTTTGAAATTAATTTTTGACTAGTAAAACTAAGAGAATATGGATTATCACAGGGAATGAGACGTTTGAGAAGCTTGGGACGATCGATCTGAACGTAACATGCTAGCGTATCGGACGACGGTGTACCACATGCCAAGCGTCAACGCCGCCACCGACTTCAATGTCTTCTCGGCAGGAGGAACTTCAACACCATCTTCGGCGCGTACGTCTGCAACACCTACCTCAGACGTTGCACTACCACCACAGTTGCCACCATGTCCTCCTTCACAGGCATGTTTATCCACATGCTCTCCATCGCCGTTCCATTTCCTTCATCCTCATGGTGCAACACATCCAAAGGGCATTAGTGTGAGGGCCCTACCAGCTCCTAGCTTGCCGCACTCCTTGTGTCCTTCTCTTCTCGGTTGTAGGCACTTGTGGCATTCGGCCGTGCAACCTGGCCTTTGGGGCCAACCAGTTCACCCTGCGCACCGCTGACGGCCGTCGCGACATCGCCAACTTCTTCAACTGGTACTGCTTCACCTTCACTGTCGCCATGATGCTCTCAGACGCCAGCATCACCTACCACCGGAGCAACCTTCCACTTATTGGTACCTTTTAATTACTTCAATACTTTCTTCTTCTTTTTTGCGTAAGGGGGGGGGGGGGGGGGGGGGATTGTGGAAATGTACAAACACGTTGATCAAATCTTTGAGAGAGGCGAGGAGGGAACTGTAATTAAATAAATCTGACTAAATGGAAAAGATGAGAAATTATATAAACCCACAGTGTACCGTATAAGACTTTTTCAGTAATGAAGAATCTTTATATTAAGATGTATTTCGTCAAGACAAACAGAAGTCTGTTGGCACTTGGCAGTAGGTGTAATTTCATCGTATATGTTTTGCTTCCTAAACTATATAGCTCTATTTGTTTACCCTATTAGCATCGATAACTTATCCTGAGAGTTTTATATAGACACAGTAAAACAGAACTTAAGTTTACCATGGAAGCAAAACTTAAATGTGAAACGAGGGAGAGAAAACGACGCAGCAAAGCGCACACGTCCACTCTTAGTATATATTGTTCCAGATAGAGGAGACATAGAGGGAGCCGTGGATTATAGATTTTACAATTCAAATCTACATCCACTCGATGGGCAACGAACCGAAAATTCAAAATGGGATAATGAGTATGCGTCTGGACAGTTCCATGCATGTTCGCTCTGATGAAGCGAACTGATAATCGAAATACAAATTGTACAATGTTCATACTAGCTAGTAGTCGAACTGTTGCCAGGTGGAGAACGTCTGTCCGAACAACCACCACGCCGGCACGACGTCCTGGAAGACCTTGTACTGTCCACCGGAGGAGGTGATCGCGAAGCTGAGCGCTTGTCCTTGCAGCCCCGCTAGGCACTGCCAGTTAGCGCCCCAGTTCTGGGACATGGGGATCCACGCGGTGTTGGTCCCCTTGACTGACATGCTCTTGACCGACCCGCTCCCGGCCATGTTGGTAACCAGCACAAGCTCGAAGTAATTGAAACCGCTGATGGTGAAGCGTAGGCCGCCCTGCCTCTGGCACGCGACCTGCTGGTAGAGGACGGGGACGATGCCGGCGCGGTAGATGGCGAGGTTCTCCCAGGCGGGCTGGGACATGTCGAAGTGGACACGGGGAGGGTTGCACCAGCCACCGTTGTCGCTGGGGAGAGCCCAGTTGGGAGGGCAGAAGTTGGTTGCAGAGACGGTGATGGACGTGCCGGGCTTGCACATGTTCGACTTGCTGGTGTCACAAGTGATGAGGTAACACTGCCCGCACGACAAGCCATTGTTGAAGAGCGCCGTGCTCAGTGCAGCGTTGTTGATCCCGTACCCGGCGTTGTACAGGTTCTCGTACCCACATGCGCCACCTGCACATTATTTGCAAATGCAGATCGATACAGTCAGACATGCACTGCATGCGTATCAGCAGGTGATAAGTAATATTGGGCAAACTGATAATGCCGGAGCAAGCTTGATTAGCTAGCTTACCCATTGTGTCAGAGCCGTCGGCACCGCCGTAGAACGTGGCATGGGCCGGCAGCCAGTAGCCGGACTTGGCCGGCACGAAGCAGAACGCGAGAACCGTCGCGAACAGCTGCAAGAAGCGCATCCCAGCTGCCATCCTTCTGATGAGAGTCCGAGAAACAAGGAGAGATCACTCAGATGGTTGAGCTTCTCTCGCAGCTTGCTAGATATTGTGACGATCGAGTGGGTTTGGTTGTGAGGAATGATTGCGACAATGGTGATGCTTAAATAGGGATCTAGCTAGCTAGCTTATGAATGAGGTGAGCAATGATGGAGAGGGAATGATTGTCGTGTTAACGTATGAGATCGCGGTTCCAACGGTCGTATAGGTGCACATGGCTGCAACCTCCACAGATTGACTTGAGCCTTCTAATCATCCAACGCGGGTCATAACGGCCGAGCTCTACTACCTCGTTTCTTAATATAAATACATTCGAAATGATAGGTTAACTGAACAACCGATTTGACATTCTTCCATTTGTTCTAGTTAGTGCTGGATGTGACGTTAGCCACCAACTAGTTAAAAGTTCTAATCAGCCTCTAACTGCAAGCCCAACTACCTCCAATTCTTGAAGCGCGTGATTCACCTCTTTCATTAGTTGAGTTATGCCTATTGAATTACACTCAGATTACAGTATAAGAAGCATGATAAGGACACAAATCACCCCTAAAAAATGATAAGGACACCAAGGCATCGAATGTGTACGCAAGTACACATTAGTTTCTTATAATCATCGTCATCTGATCTGAGTCAGCCATGTGATCAATGTCAATGATACAGGAATACGGCCGCTATGTCTTCAGCACAATTTTTTAGGCAAAAGTCTTCAGAGTTTTCTTTGTGAATACCTTAATCAGGAATCTTTTATTCACTGCTGACTGATTGAACCCTTTGATCTCTCTAATTGACATACTTCGGTATCTCCTCCTTGTAAAATAACTGAAATCATCGATGAAACCTGATGCTCAAACCCATGGAAAGATTCTTTAAGCAAGAGGGTGGCCCGATCTTCACATCGTAGGATCAAATCAGGGAGTATAACTAGCTGCAAGAAGCCGGGATAACTATCTTTAACCTATCAAGGTTGATACGACCCGTAGCTTGGGAAAGGCTGAGCGAAGTTGTAAGAACTTCAACCCGCAGTCCGAATAATCACGGAACCCCAAATCCGGACTAACAAACACAAAATAGCCAGAACCGTAGAGCAAGAATTAACGGATACCAAAGGCTCCTTCTCGCGAATCCGTATGAACTCACAAGATCAAATGTAGTAAGGATCTCTCGGATCTCTAGCAGTCTGGCTCCATAAGCTTGTGGCTGGAAGGCTTGACAAAATGCGCCTAAAAGGATGGCGGTGATGGGGTTTTATAACCTGGCGGTGATGGGGTTTTATAACCTAGGACAACCCTCCTTAATTAGATAGGTGTGAAAAGAGTCAAAAAATGAACAACTTTGCATGGCTTTCTAAGGAGAATAAGCAGTCAACTTGGAGAGTTACTGTAAAATTTCTCGGATCCTTGCCCAACATTGACAGCCTGGACACCTTCCAACAAAATGGTCATAACTTCCGATGCACAACTCCAAGTGATGAAAAAATAATGGGTGGGAAAGTAAATTTGAAGTAGCTTCTATTTTTGTTGACGAAAAAAAAATAGTGGCCACTGGGACTCAAACCACATAACTTGAGCTAGGTAGCAGGCCACGGTAGCCACCTAACTGAACGAAATTTGATGTAAACAATGGATAACAAGGCTTTATGTATTGTAGGCCCTGAATTTGTGAGGTTTAAATGTGCTGCAATCAGTGGGGCCCATTTTGCACTTGTTAACTTTTTCTAGAAATTTAAGAAAATTATGTAAATTATACTCGGAACAACCAAAATAAAGTTCAAATATTCGTGTGTTATAAATATATACATATAAATAAGAGAACATACTTAAAAAATGATCATATATTTTTAAATATTTAATTATTTTCTTAGAATTATTAAGGTAAATAAGTAGTATTAACTAATCGATTTTTTGTTAATTAAAATATTAAAAATAATTTTAAAATAATTTTTTACTTTTTATAATACAAAATTTTCAATTATTGTACACACATTTTTATAATTCATAAGTCTGTTGTTTAACATATATTTATAATCAAAATATTCATACTGTCAAAATTAATTTTGTATGAATATTCACTTATGGATCATATTATATTAATCAAAATTATGAACACAAAATTTACTAAATATTTATTAATATTGACTTGTGTATAGTTTTTACTCATCGCCTGTATTCATAATTTTCATATAAATTTCACTTGTGCATAATTTTCATTGGTGGCTTATATTCATAATTTCATATAATTGAAATATAGGTCACGAGTGTATAATTTTTTGTATTTACTAAACATTTTTAAATATACTCTACAGGTGCATACTCTAAATGTTTGTATTTACTAAACATGTCAATACACACATGGTTTATATATAACATATTTTTATAAGTAAAAATGAAGATTTTTGAAAATTACATGAGTAATTTTTATGTAAGTTAATTTTTGTATGTATATTATTTATAACACACAAATATTCGAACCTAACTTTTATACAGTGATTATAATTTACATATTTTTACAAATTTCTACCAAAGGAAAAAACTAAAATTTATAAAATGGGCCGCACTGATTGCAGCCCAATTATGCTGCATGAGCATGTTCATTTACAAATGAGGTTGTGGCGGCCATTGAAACGGCAGCTCCATGCCGCTACGATACCATTCTTTGAGATATTATTCATTGATGTGAAGGTTTTCAAGCACTAATGGTCATTCATGAGAAGCACGAGTACAAAGGTGAAGGTCATTCTTTCACGAAAGCTCGATTTAGTCTGTATCTTTATGAACATTATGACTTAATAAAGGTTTATAGACCCTCAAAAAAATGCTTTTGTACCAACAGATGGGTCCCACTGGTCATAGAGACGTTAATGCAAACCATCATGTTCGGCCGCTGCATGCTGGACAATGCCACATGTGCACGCCAAACAAAATATACTACCATGTCATCATATTTTACGTCTACGCGTCCCATTAGCATTGTATTTGCATCAGCATGCCAAGTTTAGTAACGTCAAGCGAAATGTGGTGCCAGTACGTCTATATAGGATTTGCATCATATTTGCATGCGCATGCAAGCTTAGAATGCCAAGCAAAATATGGTGCCACGTCATCACATTTTACGTCTATGGACTGGACTAGCACCATATTTGCACGCGCTTGCCAAGTTTTGGAACTAACATCATATTTGCATGCACATGCCAAGTTTTGAAATTATTTATCTTTAGTTTGCAACTGCAAGCACTAAAGTGAACACCTGCCAAGTTCCAGCATTAGCAGTGTAATTACCTTTTTTAAAGGACCCCAATAATGCCTGAACGTTTAGAATTTGACCATGGCAAATTGGACATTTTCGATGGCAATTTTATTGACGCAAGATGACAATTTTAGTTGGCAACCATGACGTTGCCTTTCCGTGCTAGCCATATGAATGTTTGTTTATCTTTAGTATGGTCTATGGCTAGCACGGAACGACGCTAGAGATGGCAAGAAGATCGATCCGCCACATGAAATCATGGCCAAGGTAGTGTCTCATTTGAGTGAATGGAGGGCTAGCTGTTCATGCTGGAACAAGCAGCGGTGGCAACCTCCGGAGGAAGGATGGATTAAAGCTAACTCAGATGGAGCAGTCTCAGAGACAGGAGGAAAGGGAGGAGCAGGAGCTGTACTTAGGGACCACAATGGGGCATTCCGGGCTGGACTATGTCACCATTTTGTTGGCATTGTGGATCCTGATATGCTGGAGATCTTGGCCTGTAGGCGCGCCCTACAAGTGGCTCAGGAAATCAATACGGAGAAGATACACGTCGAGCTAGACTCTCAAAGGGTGGTACAGATGTTAAATCATCCACGGAAGGAGATGTCAACCGCTGGACCACTGATACAGGAGATCAAGACGATGCTTCAGTCTTTCACTAGGTTTAAGGTTACTTGGGTCCGTCGTTCTGCTAATGTTGCCGCGCACAGATTAGCTAAAGTAGGTGTTGGAGATGAACTATGTAAGGTTTCGTTGGGGGTTACCCAGACTTTGTGCTTGATGTAATCTCGGATGACATTCCAAGTGCAATTGGTTAAATAAAAGCGGCAACATTGATCCTAAAAAAAAAGTTGGCAACCCTGACAACTCCATGCTCAGTATATTTTCGCTAGAAAATTATCGTGCTTGTCAACTAAACTTGCCATTCTTGCGTCACTAGAATTTCCGTAAAAAACATTCAACTTGCCGTGGTCAAATCCCGAACGTCCAGGATTTATCATTTTGCGTTTTAAATGCCATGGTCTTGTGTTCGATTCCAACTTCTTAACCGAGTCTGTATCTTACCCCGCTTGGAATTAGTATCCCCCAAACTGGTTTATCATGATTCTGGGTGTGGCATCAATGCCGACGCTAAGAGCGCCATCCTCCACATCGACAAGCCGGAGCCCATTAACGGTGACCATAGGACGGCGCTGACAATGAGAGAATTCCTTATTTAACACTGTCTTAAATTTTCTTGCTCTATTTGACACTGAAAAACTTTTTCTTCCTTATATAACAGAAAGTTTAAATTTTGTTCCTTTTGTGACACTTTCTAATAGTGTTAAATGGCACCTAAAAAGACGACTTTACCCCTGATGCAATTTGTGACAAAAATTATTCAAACGACCAAAAAAGCCGTTATTTACATGGTCGAGGAAGCTGGCGGACAAAAACAGAGCCGTTTTTACCCCTGATGCACACGTACACGTGAAACTGGCTTGTACTAGAACCGGATCCATCACTCCATCAGGTCGATAGTCTCGCTAGAGAGCAAGCTTAGCCAGCCCAGGCCACATGAGCATATGCAAAGTTTACGACGTTGCTTATGTTTGCTATTGATACAGGGATCAGTCAAACTGCTTGCTAGTCTGCTTCTTTGAGCTAACTTTGCATGCACACAATTTCCGATGACTTGATCTAGAGTTTTAGAAACCACCATGCCCGTCCTCCATCCTGCCGGTTCCGGTTCTTCTGTACGTGGCAACTATAAGGTTCCGGCCACTATTGGCACTGTACATGGGACCGGGCTAATTAGGCCAACCAAGCTTAATTATGGCTCTCGAAACGTGACGCCATGCAGCTTAGTGGTCGAGTAAACAAAACAAAGTTGCCAACATAATTTAAGCTGGATGTTAGTTATCGCGTGTGCAGTCAGGCCGTCACTGCAGTGCATTTCTTCTTGTTAATTAGCCGTTCAAAAACAAGTCAACCAACCTACATACTGTTGTCTTGCAAAGATGCAGAGGCGCCTGCACGCACCAAGCGACATCAGTCCATAAGGGCAGGAGATGATCGACCTCAAAAGGTATGCTCTACACTCGTAGAAAAAAAAGGGTTTCTCTATTGTCCTATAGTACCTCAGCATCTGCACGTATATTGTTTCTCCATGGACCTGAAATACCTGACGGTGTCATGGCGCACTGGAACTTCATTGTTCATGTAACCACCAAAAATATTGTTGCCTTTTTATTCCTGTGAATAATGCACTAGGGGTAAAATTGTCTTTTCACATGTCAATTAACAACGTTAGTACTCAAAACGGATGAAAGTATCATAAAGGGAACAAAATTTAGATTTGGTGTTATATAAGGAAGGAAAAGTTTTCCAGTGTTAAATAGGGAAACAACATTTAAAATAGTGTTAAGTAAGGAATTCTTTCGCTGACAATTGTCATCCACGACGACCGCCCTTCACTTCCAGCCGTCGACGCAATGTTCAGCGAGCACAACAAGAATCAAAACCCACGCCGGTGGCGTTAGAGAAAAACGAGGTCACCACGCCCTTCTACTTCCAGTACTCAACGTGGGACCCAACTGACAGTGGCCGCTAGGAGTTGCTGGAGATGTACGTGCCCCTGCTGCGCCTAGATCCCGACGAGGAGGACGCCCTGCGGACCACGGCGGCACTCTGCTCGTCGTCTCTCTACCACTCACTGAAATTCAGGAGCTTCACTAGCCACTACAGGAAATCCATCTGTGTGCGTGCTTAAGCTTTCCCCGAGTTCCGAAGCACAGGTTGTCCGGCTACAGCCCTCGGCAACTGCTGGGATTCAGCAGAGATGTGTCGTTGATGAAATCCAGACAACTAATAATCGTTAAATAAAACAAACTCAAAGTTAAGAATAAAAATCTTATGAATACCGCTTAAGAATAAAATGTTTGTGTAGTATCTTTGTTGATGAGTCATTCTTACCAAAGATAACTTTATTAAGCAGAATTGGCATGGAAGTGCACAGTGTGTTTTTGTCATCATGACGAAACAATAAAGCATTTGTTCTTCCAATGTCATGCAAGTAGCTTTTGGTATGTATCCTCCATGTAGTGTTGCTAATATATTTGGTAACTGGTTACATGTGATTGATAACACATTCTCGGGGTGAGAGCGCTCGCTGTTAATTATTTGGTCGATATGGCTATCCAGAAATGATAAGGTTTTTAACGATAAGAGAACTTCTCTTTTTTGAGTTATCTACAGGTGTACAAATACGCTTTGTTTATGGATATCTCTACAATGTGTGGAGTATTAAGATCTGTTTATGGAGGTATATACAGGTTGGAGAACACGGCGAGGGATACTTTTTTCCAACGTGAATGACATCATGATCTCAGGATTGGCCCTCCTCCGGCTTAGGCGTTCTACATCCATTACTAGCACTTGTATTTTGCCGTTTTTATTTTTGTGCTTAAACTTGGTTTGTTTGTGTGCATTTTAGTTATGCAGAGGCCAGGTATAATGCTTAAATATTTAAAGTAATAAAGCACCCTTTATCAAAAATTCGGAGGGAGCATTGCTTCTTTAATCATGGAATTTTGGGGGTATAACTGCTAGTCGTTCCATTATGACATATACTGGCTTTGTTCCTTCTCGCGGTAGTTACCTCCTGAATCCTTGTCGTGGTAGTTATCCCCTGATTCTGTAGATTGGTTTATCGAGTATAACTTATTTTTCATGGGCTTTGAGGTGCCCGCAAGAAGTATTTTGAGCATGTAGAAATTCGAAATAATGAAGTTGAGTTACTTGAGTATTATTATCATATGCCAGCTAGTGATATCACAACGCCTTAGGGCATGTACAATGGTTGTTAAGGGCATGTACAATGGTGCTATCTTAGGAGTGCCACATAGGATAAATGATGAGTTGGGGGAGAGAGAATTCATAAGAAAAGGCTTGTCTTCTCTTATTTAAGAGAAAACAAGAGATGATCTCTTAGCATAATATGTCTCACCACGTTTTTAGGAATAACTAGTTATTGAAGATAAGACTAAGAGATGACCCATTATAGACATCTTTTTCTGTCCTCTCTAAATAACATGCAAGGCTTAAGATAAGACTATCTTATCAACCATCGTACATGCCCTAAGATAGTCTTATCTTAAGTTTTGCATGTAATTTAGAGATGACAAAAAAAGATGTTTACAATGGGTTATTTTTTAGCCTTATCTTCAATAACTAGCTATTCCTAAAAATGTGGTGAGACATATTGTGTTAAGAGATCATCTCTTGTTTTCTCTTAAATAAGAGAAGACAAGCATTTTCTTACGAGTTCTCTCTCCTCCACCTCATCATTTATTATACGTGTCACTTCTAAGATAGCACCATTGTATATGCCCTTATCAAACCAGTATGCACAAGGTGCGAACTTGTTGAGCTGGAGAGGTCGAAGTTCTATTTGTAGTTGAGATGGAAAGAGTGGAGAACTTGGCATAGCATTCCCTTCAATATGCCATGTCTTGCTGAGCCCTATATTTTGACCAGGAAACCGTAGAACAATGGTTCTACGGTATTTATATTAATAAAATTATATACAAGCAATCCAATTACATCTCATCAATCACTCAATACCAGTTTTGTGAAACATGAAGGAAATGATAAGTTCTGTAAGACCCAGGAGCTAATCTTGGCCGCTTTTGTTTGCTTTGCTTTGATCCGTGCTGCCCATAGACCTTCTTGAAGGTAGAATTTCCAACCCTGAATATGAGGCACTGCCGATCGAAAGATCTTATCATTTCTGATGAACCATATGCTCCAACAACCCATCAAGATAATATCCAGTGCAATATCTGAAGGGAGTTGCTCCATGGCAAGTTGAAAGTCATCAAAGACAGATATGCCTCTAGATTTGTGGGGGATGATGGAATCCCAGCATTGAAGAGAAAAAGGGCAATTCCAGAATAAGTGGAGTAGGGTCTCCTCCGTGATATCTGAGCAGAGAGCACAGTTATAGCTGGTGAGATGCATGGATTTTCTGTTGAGGAGGTTCCTTGTGTTGATCCTGTCATGAAGGAGTAGCCAAATAAAAATCTTATGCCTCAGTCTGCAATTTGTCTTCCAAATCTGTCTAAAGAGCGGGTGCACTAAACTTGGTCCACACATATGGTGATACATCTTGATGGAAGAGTATCCTTTGGAGGCTCCCAGTACTTGCCATTCATCTGGATTATTGGATTGTGGTCTGTGCTGCAGGTGTTGTAGTAGCAAAGTATACTGTTGAAATGCTTGTTCAGACATAGGAGTGTGAAATAGATCAGACAGGTCAGATTCTTCCATAGCAGTCTTCAGATATACATGTTCATTCCTTGTATAAGAGTGTAGTTCAGGGAATTTGAGTCTAAGTGGTTGCTCCCACCAGTTATCAGACCATAGCAAAGTGGTGTCACCAGAATGGGCTTTGCAAACTGCAAATTGTTTGTAGGTTGGCAGCAACTTGAGAATGGCTTTCCACCAGAAAGAACCTACTAATCTTTCACCAGGCAAGGACGTAGCATAGTAAGTCTCCCAGATGATCTTGATCCATGGAGTATCAACTCTGTTAAGGAATTTATGTAGCTATTTCATCAGAAGGGCCTGGTTATGTATGTCAAAATCCAAGATCCCTAGACCTCCATTGACCCTAGGTTGACAAGCAATGTCCCATGCTATGAGAGCAGCACCTCTCTCCAATGAGCCATATTTCCTCCAAAAGCAGTTCTTCAGATAAATGTTCAGTTGTTTAACCACTGTCTTTGGTATCCTTAACGAGCACATGAAGAAAGTTTGCAAGCTGGTGAAGACAGACTTAATGAGAGTTAACTTGTCTCCAGTGGAAAGTAAAGTAGCACAGCCAAGCAATCTATTCTCCACTCTCGTTAGAAGAGGTAAGTAATCTTCTACCCTAGGTTTGTGCAAGCTGAGAGGTAAACCTAAATATGTGTGAGGAAGAGATCCAATCTGACAGCCAAAGATAGATGACAGATGATGCATCTGCTTAACAGAAGTGTTGATTGGAATCATAATAGACTTATTGTAGTTGACTTTCAGCCCAGTGTAAGCAGCAAAATGCAGGAGCAGATTCTTAATGTGCATCAGTTGGGAGGCATCAACTTTGACCACTAAAATGGTATCATCAGCATATTGGATGATAGGAAAATCAGGGCTTGATTGATGTACCAGAGGGGGTTGGATCATTGAGTTATGCATTGCCTCATTCATCATAGATTGTAGAATGTCAGCAGCTAGTACAAAAATGAGAGGGGAAAGTGGATCCCCTTGTCTGACTCCACATTTGCAAAGGAACTGTTTTCCAGGTACCCCATTGAGAAGAACAGAGGAAAAACCAGTGCCATAAATCATTTTGATCCAATTAAGCCACCTATTTCCAAATCCTTTGGCTTGCAGAATCTCAATAATAGTATCATGATTGAGCAGATCAAAGGCCTTTTCAAAATCTAATTTCAGGAGAATGACATCTGCATCTGATTGGTGGCATTGATGAATGTATTCATAAGACCAAGCTAAACAATCTTGAATGCATCTGTTGGATAGAAACCCATATTGGTTTGGATGGATGAGCTTGAGTATCTTACTCTGTAGTCTGTTGGCCAAAAGCTTGGTTAAGATCTTCAGGGTGCAGTTTAAAAGGGAGATGGGTCTAAAGTCATTAGGCAGCACAACATCATCTCTCTTGGGGATTAGAGTAATGAAAGAATAGTTGATACTCTACAAATTTACAGTACCCTGGTGGAAGTCCTCAATAAGATTATAAAAATCAGGAGCCACAATGTCCCAGCAAGATTTGATAAAAGCTGCATTAAAACCATCTGGTCCAGGGGCCTTATCAGTAGGCATCTTCTTTATGACATCATCAATTTCTTGCTTAGTAAATGGGAGTTCCAGGTCTGATAAATCATCATGTTGTAATAGAAAATGCTGAAGCATGAGAGGATTTTCAGTTCTTGAGGCAGACCCTAGTCTCTGTTTAAAAGCTCTGTAAAGGATAGCAGCTTTAGCTTGGTGGTCAGTATGTTCTTGGTCATCCTCATCCCTTAACACAGCAATATGATTAAATCTGTGCTTGATAGTGGCTTTAGCTTGAAAGTACTTGGTGTTTGCCTCCCCCATTTTAATGTTTCTGATAGTGGCTCTCTGTTTCCAATAAATTCTCTGCTACTCATTAATAAGGCTCAAATGCTCAATCAGAATCCTTCTGCCATTAGCCTCCTCTGTAGATAGATCCCTGAATTCCTCAATAACATCATAAAAAAGGATCATGTAGTTGATGTTCTGAATAATAAGCTTGTGGTTTGAGATAGTTTTGGCCCAATTCTTTAAACCTTTCCTCAGTCTTTTGAATTTAGCAGCAATTCTTTTGGCACTATCCTCTTCATGTACCTCTTGCTCCCAGATGTTCCTAACCACATCTTTGAACTGGGGGTGCTTCAGCCAGAAGTTCTCAAATCTGAAAACATGTGCTTTAGGGATACAAGTACCCACTTGAATAACAATGGGAAGGTGATCAGAGGTAGTTTTGGCAAGAGGGATGGCTTGAGTGGAAGGAAACATGAGGGTCCAAGCTTCTGAAGTGAAACACCAGTTTAGTTTCTCCAAAAGAGGAGCATCTTGCATATTGCTCCAAGTGAACTTTCTGCCTTTCAGTGGAATTTCAACAAGTGCTTGGTTATTGATAGCTTCATTAAATAAGAACATATCCTTCAGGTTGCCTCCCTCTCTATTTCTGTTATGGGGATATCTGATGTAATTAAAATCACCAAGCACCAGCCAATTGACATCATCCCCCACCTGAAAGTTTTTAAACCAATCAAGGAAAACAAGTCTTGCATCTTGCTGAAAAGGGCCATAGATGTGGTGAGCTTCCACACAGTCCCAGACAGCTTGCATGTAAACTTAATGGTCAAAGAGAAGTCATTGTGATGCTCCAACTTCCCAGTAAAAAGATTGTCATTCCAGGCAATCAACAATCCCCCAGAAGCACCAATGGATGGAAGAAATTCGAATTTGGAGATGTTCTTAGGACAGAATTTCCGAATATATGAAGTGTCAAATAACTCTCTCTTGGTTTCCTGGAGACATAGGATGGAGTAATTGGATTCAGCAATCTTATTAGATAGAGCATCCCATTTCTTTGGGTCATTGATACCCCTAATGTTCCAGTTCAGGATGTTCCAATTTCTCTTCATGAGGGGAATAGAAAACTGGTAGAAGATTAGTGGGAGGCTGGGATGTGGGGTGAGAGAGACAGATCATACATATCAGATCAACCAGGATAAACAGGAGAGAGAAGAAAACAACAATCCATACAGTCATAAAATACTGGAATCTCATATAAAGAGTCTGATTCCTAGAAACCATAGAGGGAAAGGCCCAGATACACATCACAGACACAAATGTCCTCATATCTCCAAAAGTGCAGGTACAAACATTGACTAAACTGACCAAACATAGCTACTGTCCACTCTTTCCACTAAAGGTCCCTTCCTTGCTCTTGATGGCCCCCTCTTTGGACTTGGTGATCCCCTCTTTGGACTTGCTGGCCCCCTCCTTTGCCTTGGCAGCAATCTTGGGTTTCTTGATCTTAGTGCAGAGCTTCTCTTCTGAAGTATCTTGTGCATTGACCTTGCAATAAGCAGTGTTCATATTTTTAATAACCTTTGCAGGTAATGGAGGTGGGAAAGAGTGGCAAGCTAAACAATCTTTATCCATGCAAACAGATTTCTTATAACCCTTATTTAGCTTTTGGAGATGACAACTCCTCCTTACCTCTGTCTCCACTAGGGGCCCCTTGTCCTTCCTCTTCCTGTTATGATGAATAGCAGAGGTGGAAGATGAGGTGATATCTTGGGAGCCACACAACACACCAGGTGTATTCTCCTGGTCCTGAGAAATTGCCAAGATACCAGAAAGATTAGAGCTGTCAGGACATGAATCTGGCAAGGCAAATGGAAGACAGAGCTCTTCATTTTTGTTTTGAGAGATAATGTCCCAAACTTTAGAAGTAATGAACTGCTTGGCCCAATCAAACTTCTCAGGTGAAAGGAAAGTAACAGACAGGAAATTAACCCAGTTAACTGGTACCTGAATGATCTCCTTACTGATATCTTTAGGTGCAAAATGTTTGGACCAAATATGAGCTCCTTCCTTGCCAAGGTACTTTTCCTCAGTACCAATGACAAATTCTTGGATAGTGGGAGTGGGCAGCCCTGTCCCTGAGATAATCATGTGATCAGACTTAAACATAGGGATGGGAAAACCAGGTGGAACAGTGTCATCAGAAGAAGAGGATTCACCTTGCCCTTCAGCATAAGTCATGGGGTCTACTGTCTGAGTAATCACAAGTTCAAGATTGTCATTCTGTTGATTGGTAACCGGGAGGTGAGATTGCATATCTGAATAAAAGCCCTCCTTGTTGATAATAGGATCAACTGGGCCTTGAATCACAGGTAGGGTGTTCTCCAACCGAGCAGCTTCCACAGTAAAAGATTCAATTTGAGGCTTAACCAGTTCAGAGTTGTCAACCTCGGGAAATAGATTGGGTCCGGGAGGCAGAGAACTTTCAAAATGCATGGGGTCCATCATATGGGCGTTGAGATCCACAGACTGATTATTCAGGATGGCTAGGAGATGCAGATCTTCTTGTGGTGGCACAACCTGGTTCATCACATCAAGAGCAACCACATTGGGAGGAGCCTGGGCCATGATGGGCCCAACAGGTTCCTCAGGCCCAAACTGTCCAATGTCCGCATTCAAATCAGGTAGCAGAGGGACAAGAGGCGCCAAAGGCCCAATAGCTGAATTAGCAGTTTCAGCACTGATATTTGGTGGCACATCAGAGACAGTGACATTACTGTTGGCGTGTTGTTGCTCCTCATGAGGGTGGACATGATCTTCTTCCATGGGCTCCATCAGATCATGCAAGTGTAGGAACTCTCCATCATGTAACTCCTGGTCAACAAGTTCTTGCTCTGCTGGCATGGCCCAGTGGCCCCAACCAGGTAACTCTGCCATATCCTCCTCATCTTCAACCTGAATTCCTAACTGAAGATTCAGGATCGGGTTTTAAACTTGTGCTTGAACTGCATCTTGCTCATGGAATTGCAGTGGCCCCATAAAGTGATTGCGCTGGTTCTGATGGAAATGAGCTAGAGCAGGGACCGGGTGAAGGTTACCAAATGCAGGAATCGGGTCCTCATTAGGTGTTTCTCTTCCTAATGGAGTATCCTGCAGAATCACCACAGGTACAGAAAGGGTAGCAGTATCATCCCCTTCTCCAATAGCGATGCTTGAAGGGATATCTCGCAGTTCTTCCACCTTTATCTTGACCATAAGATTCGCTCTAGTACTTCTATTCCTATCCCACATCACAAACTTGCCAAACTTACTGATAGCATTGCTAATCTCATGAATGCTGCGACGGTCCAAAGGGAATCCACACAATAGAATCCACACCTCTCTACTAAGATTCAGTTTGCGCCAGTTAAGACCTTGATTGTGTTTCTCAAAAATGACATGCACATCTGTGAAGGGATGCGGACTGCTGTTGACTAGCTCATCCCGATCAAACACACTATCGAGCTTGACATAGGCTTGACCAAATGGGCAGGGCGATATCTCAGAAAACCCCAGGTGCTTAACATCAGTAAGAAACTCAGAGAGTACCTCGCGAACAGTAGCAAACTAGACCGACAGGTTGGGCATCGGCACGATGGAAGCAATGGCCCATTGTTCATGCGTCGCCGGGACCGCTCCAGCCAGGATACGAATGTGCGCCGGCCGTCCCGCAACGTCGACGCGATGATGCCCAGCAGGGATGAAGGGGGTAGGGTCGAATGGGAAGGCAGCCATGGATTGCGTGGATGAGGGAGGAGAATGTTGGATTGCAAGGCGGAGAGAAGGGGAAAGAGCACTGTCTAGGATGGTCGCAGCTCTCAATCTTTGGGCGATGGAGCATGCCTATGCTTAGGGAGCACAAGCACTCTTATCATTCACAAGATATGCTTATTATCTCTCCCCCGTCGTAAGCTTCATTTTCCATTCATTTTCACCAAAAATTCGTTAGAGTTTCTAGCGGGGAGGCGCCTCACTGGTGAGTGGTGACCCCTGGGTCTGAGTGAGTAGACCTTTTTTGTCCCTTGTGGAACAGCCCCGAGTAAAGCTACAGATGTGCGCCATTTTGGCGCCGTGATGAAAAAGTCGATCACCGCTTTAAATGATATTACCGGGATAGTACTCTTTCAACGTGTTTGGTTCGGGGGAATTAGAGATGGGGAATGGGAGTTGAGAGGTGAAGAGATTAAAAGTCCACTGTTTGATTAGAGGGAGTGGGAGTTTAAGTGGGAAGGGGAATGAGAGTTGGAGAAGCCAATTCCTACCGATTTCATCCCAGGGGTACCCTGTTAATTCGTGAGCAGAGTTTTATCCCACGCCAATTCCCATCATACATCAAAGAAGGGAATGGGAGTAAAAATCTACTTCCCATGCCTAATCCCTTCATAAACACCCTTGTGCAACCTTCCATTCCCCTGCCTGAGTGTTTACCAAACAGGCTGTTTGTACACGCGAGTGCGGATTTTTGGAGGCCGAGCTCCAGTGAGCTCGGTATTTTGAAAAAAATCAAAAAGCGTATTTAAAAGTTCCAAAAAATTCTGAAAAAAACATTGAAAACTTATATGTATTCCGCAAGAACGTGTTAAATTTCGTCGAAAAATATTGTGATTTGTACGCTGTACAAAAATAATAAATTTCTGGCCCAATAACAAAAAAAGCCCATTAGAAAATGTGTATTTTGTCTTTTTCCTGTACGCCATATGTAAACGCATAATACTGTGAAATTTTGCATATACATAGTATACATGTGCATGTGTGTTCAAAAAATAAATTTGGAATTTTTCACGCACCAAAAAAATAAAAATTGAAAACGAGCTCACTGGAGCTCGGCCTCCGTTGGCATTTTCCGTTGTACATGCCCTCTACCACCTTCGAATCGTCCCGCTCGGACGTAGTAATTCTGTCTTTTTAGTATTAATAAACTCTTTGTTGCAGGTTGTTACACCCTTCCAGGTACAGGACACTAGGTGGCTGCTTAATGAGGATGCTTACAGGAATATGGGACTCAAGAGTTCCAAGAAAAAGTTATGATCTTCGGCTAGTTATTCTATCTTATTCGTTTGAACACTAGAAAGAACCTGCACAAGAAGACCATTCTTGACACTCGTTTTGTCTACCATGCATTTTGCTTTCTCAAATTATGTTTTAACTTGATCTAAAAAATGGGTTTTGTTTCAACTTTGAAAATTCATGCTGTTATAACATGTTGTTCTACATCATACACAAACCTCACTTTTCTATTTTCTTTAACACAGTACAATTGCAGATGGTCACATATACGTATATATACTCATCCACATGAACGCACGCACGCATACCCTATCCGTATAAACACCTCCGAGATTATAAACGGACATAACATCTTGAGATTGACGAAGTCATCAACGTCTCGTAGTCAACGTGAACAACCGCCTCCATTACAATCCGACATGCCTTTGATCCTACGGCCCACAACAATCCACACCGTGACCGGAGAAGACGAGCCCGATGGCAGGGTCTCCGGGAAGCAGCCAATCGAACCGGCAACGCTCATGATCTGCAGGGAAGGTGCCTAGGTTAAGGAAGGGTCCCGTTACAATGGCCGGAAATACTTTTTGCAGCAAGGGTCATCTTGCCACTGTAACAAGCCTCTTTTTGCAATGACGACGTTGACGGCTACAAGCTAGAGATGCTTCTCAACAAAGATCATGTTGCAATTGCAACAGCGGTCTTATTGCAATGAGGGAAACAAAGAAGAGAGATCGTACGGTGAGTATCATAGATTGGACGGCTCGCAACCTGGACGATCCAGGAGCAATCGAGTACATTAGATCTTGAAAAGTAGGGCCTACGAACAGTCATATCCCTTGAATACGGAGAGACCAAAGTTGAATGTTCTTCTGCGACATGTGTTGGCTTCGAACTTGATGAGTTCTGTGCAATTGCTACACAATCGGAAACTGAAACCGACTGTATGTCCATGTTGTTATTAGTAGGAAAGCTGAAAAAGCTAGCGCGCGCGTACGTGCACGCGTCTGTGTCTGGCTTAATCCGGCTCTGCATCGACTCGTACCCCGCTTCGAGTTACCATGATGCACGCGCCTCTCCCAGCTGATATAGAGCGGGCCGGGGGCACCGACGACACACCAATTCGATCGGTTATTCCCCTCGACCGTGATGCTTCACACCGGCAAAGCTGATCATCTGGGCGGAGCACTCTACGCCTCCCGTCCTCCTCGCTACACACACCTCCCCGACGCCACGCACGACTCCCGCCGCCCAATGATCGCCGGCCAGCCCGACGCCACATTCGTCCACGGCGGCGTGGGCGTCCACTCCGCCGCGCCGGAGTCGTGGATGGTGTCTAACTCCGGCCACAAGAGGAAAGCATCCACCCACCTCCGGGAGGCGGCGGACCGGCCCGTCGCGCGGCAACGAGGAGTCCAGCAAGACAATGGCACATTGGCATGCCTCGCGGGACAAATCGTGCGCGCCGTGGTGCCCTCGGCTTCGTCATCTGAACAAATTGTTGAACTCGGCGACGCGGCGGTGTCCATGAACGACCGGACACGCGTACGCGCCGAGGCTAAGACCACCATCCTCCACAGCGACCAGCCGCTGTCCAAGAACGGCTGCGGCACGATGAAGCAGCCCATAGTCATCCATGACGACGACGACGACGACGACTTGTCGCTGCCAGCCGTCGACATGGGGCTCGGCGAGGGCAACGGCGGCTTCCCCTGCCCAGAACCAGAACCCGCGCAGCTGGCGTTCGAGGATAACGAGCTCACCAACCCCTTCGGATACTCGACGTGGGACCCGACCGATGGTGGCCGCTACGAGTTGCTGTCGACGTACCTGCCTCCTCCGTGCCTGGACCCCGACGAGGAGGACGCCCTGCGAGCGGCGGCGGCCCTCCGCTCGTCGTCTCTCTACCTCTCACCGGCTGACATATTCTGGGGCACCCAGGATGGGGTCTGGATGCCGTATTCATCAGAGTCTAGATGTTGAACGTAGCTTATACTGAAATGCACTAGTATGATGATGATGCACTACAATTATGTCAGGCCTATGAACTTATCTTTAGATGAAGCCAGTCTAGCTATATCTATCAGAATCTGGTACATCCGGGATTAGTGTGATTGAGAACATATATGACCGTCCCGTAATGTAAGATGTTTTTGCAAGCTATATTAGTTTGCAAAAACGTCTTATATTATGTGATGGAGGGAGTATGTATTTTGCTCAACGAATTATATCAATATTAATCAGCTGAAATTATTTTGGAAACCGTGACTGGTCTTTTAATTTTTTGCTGGCCTTGTTTGCCAAGATGCCATCTAAACTTCAGGACATCAAAGATGAGAAGATGACCACTTTCAGGCAACCTCCAAGGCTTTGCACACTTTTTTCTCATCAATTCTTGCTAGTTGTGCAAAGCCTAAAGTAATAAGTAACATATATACGAAGAAATCATGTGTGCTAGTCTAGAACATGTATTACACAGACATCAGAATTAAGAATTTAGTTACATAAGGATATTGAGACACGAGAAAGGAAGTTTTGCAGGCTGCCTTATAGCGGTCCTGCCTTCTCAATCTGATTGCTGAGAACGACCATCAGATTTCACATGGTGCATGTTTTCATAAATATAAAGTCAATTTTGCTCCAGGGAATTTGGGAGCTTCACTAGCATATATGGTTACAGCTTAAATATTGAATATTATTTTTCCTGAAATATGCCATCCCTAACTATTTGATAGAAGCTTCTTATTCATCAAAAACTATCTGTGGCGAGAACTTGCCATCTTGAATTCGTCTAGCCATCATTTCTTGCTCAGCCTTCTTTGGAAATTTCGAAGGACACTGTGGTGTATCAAGGGTATCACAGTCGTCACATTGCTCATCTCCTGTCAGAACTACCAGCTGCAAGTTGGGAGCTCGCTCTAGCATGGCTCTTATAAATGTAAATTGATGTTCTAGTGACCTAAATCCAGTGAATTTTAGCTCCTTCAAAAGCAAATTTTTGGAGCCGTCAATGTGCATTTTCCATTGAGGGGTTCTTCTTTCAGTATACTGCTGCTTGAACTTGTCCTCCACATCACATGTATGTTCCCATACATGTATTTATGTGACCAATTCATTACATATGTTTTTTTTTCGAAAAGGGGGTTTACCCCAGTCTCTGCATCAGAAAGATGCATACGGATCATATTATTAAAAAGGAAATCCAGCAACAAAGTCTTCAAGTATCGAAGTGCGAAAATAAACAAAAGCTCATAAGAGCTAAAGCCCAAAGCCACAACCGGCTGGCAAATAAAATAGGAGCACTACATGCCTATCCTATTACATGACCGCCATCCAAACCGGTTGAAAATATACCGAGCTACCATCTCCCATCGGGTAAACGCAGTAACCAAACGCTTCCTGGCCTCCGTCGGAGTGAGTAGCGACCACATATGGATGAACGCCGTGGCCCTGAAGATAACCTGCAAGAAGTGAATGTTTGTTGATCTGTTAAAAATTAAATCATTTCTGCAGTTCCATACTGCCCATAATAAAGCACAAACACCAACATGAATGTGTCTCGCAGTATCGGAATCAACCCCATCAAGCCATGTTCCAAATAACATGTTGATAGAGGTGGTCTGATTAATATTAAACACAATATGAATCGACCGCCATAGAATCTTAGCCAACGGACAATCAAGAAAGAGGTGTTTGATGTTTTCATTATGATCGCAAAAACTACACCTAGAAGAACCCACCCAGTTGCGTTTTGCCAAGTTATCCTTAGTCAAAATGATTTGTTTATGCACAAACCACATAAACACTTTTATTCGTAAGGGTACCTTTACTTTCCAAACGTGTATCGAGGAAGGGATAACGCTAGAGTTAATGACATCCAGATACATGGATTTGACCGAGAACACACCGTTCTTAGTAAGTTTCCAATACAGCTGATCTGCCTGCTGGAACAGCTGGACTACCATTAAACGTCTTACAAGATGGAGCCAGGCCTCCCAACGATTTCTAACTAGCGTCCTCTGAAAACTAATATTGAGGGGAGTGGATTGTAAAACAGTTGCAACGTAGGCTTCTCTACGTCGAACAATGTTGTACAAAGTAGGATATTGAAGTGCAAGGGGGGTCTCCCCAAGCCACGTATCCCCCCAGAACCTCGTAGTAGCTCCATTCCCGACAATAAATTTTGTCTTGTTGAAAAAGAGTTGTTTAACTCTCATCAAACCCTTCCAAAAAGGTGAGTCGGAAGGCCTCACATTCACCTGGGCCAAGGTTTTAGCATAAAGATACTTATTACGCAGAATCTGTGCCCAAGTAGCCTCCGTCTCAGACGAAAGTTTAAATAGCCACTTGCTAAGGAGACATATGTTTTTGACTTCCAAATTTTCAATACCTAGACCCCCTTGATCCTTCGGCCTACAGATTATATCCCACTTAGCAAGCCTATACTTTCGATTAAGCTCATCACTCTGCCAAAAGAATCGAGATCGGTAGAAGTCTAACCTTTTCCTAACACCCACCGGAACCTGGAAAAGGGATAGGAGAAACATAGGCATACTGGTAAGGACCGAATTAATCAGAATCAATCGTCCTTCGTATGACATGAGCTTCCCTTTCCAACAGCTCAGTTTCTTTTCAAAATGATCCTTGACGCATTTCCACTCTATGTTAGTCAGCTCACGCTGATGAATGGGTATACCTAAGTACGTAAACGGTAATGAGCCCAATTCACAGCCGAACAATTGTTTATACGCCTCATGGTCATCATTAGCTCTTCCGAAGCAAAACAATTCGCTCTTGTGGAAGTTAATTTTGAGCCCGGACAATTGTTCAAATAAGCATAACAGCAGCTTCATGTTTCTTGCTTTCGCCAAGTCGTGCTCCATAAAGATGATAGTATCATCAGCATACTGAAGAATGGAAATCCCTCCGTCAACTAGATGTGGAACCAGGCCACCTACCTGCCCTTCATCTTTTGCCCGTCCTATTAAAATAGTCAGCATATCAGCCACTATGTTGAACAGGATCGGTGACATCGGGTCTCCTTGCCTTAGCCCCTTGTGTGTCTGGAAATAGTGTCCTATGTCGTCATTCACTTTAATCCGTACACTCCCTTTTTGCGTAAAGGAATCAATCTGGTTTCTCCAGGCCGGATCAAAACCTTTCATACGCAAAGCTTGTTGAAGGAAAGGCCATTTAACTTTATCATATGTTTTTTCAAAATCCACTTTAAAAACTACGCCATCAAGCTTTTTTGAGTGGATCTCATGGAGCGTCTCATGCAAGACGACAATCCCTTCAAGGATATTTCTATCAGGCATGAAAGCAGTCTGGGACGGATGAACTACAGAGTGCGCAATCTACGTAAGTCTGTTCGTCCCGACCTTGGTGAATATTTTGAAACTCACGTTAAGCAGACATATAGGCCTAAACTGCTCAATGCGAACAGTCTCTGTCTTCTTAGGAAGAAGAGTTATCGTTCCAAAATTCAGCTTAAACAACTGAAGTTGTCCCTCAAAAAACTCCTGAAACATGGGCATCAAATCTCCCTTAATAAAATGCCAGCACTTTTTATAGAACTCCGCCGGAAACCCATCCGGTCCTGGAGCCTTATTATTCTCCATTTGTGCAATGGCCTCAAACACCTCTTTCTCTGTGAAAGGAGCAGTCAAGATCTCATTCTCGCCAGTCTCAAGTTGAGGAACATCGTCAACCCTAGACTCATCTAACGACACAAAATTCTCTTCCGGGGGACCAAACAACTGCTTATAATAATTGGTAATGTAGACTTTCAGATTGTCTTGACCAACTATCATCCCTTCGTCTTGTTCTAGTTGGAAAATTCTCTTTTTATGATGCTTCTCATTAGCAATCATATGAAAGAATTGAGTATTATCCTCGCCTTGTACTATTTTGCGAACCTTAGCTCGCAACGCCCACTTCAATTCCTCCTCGCGAAGAAGCTTTTTAAGTCGCATCTCCACCTCTATCTTCGTTTCCAACTCACTGGAATCCAAGATAGAAGTTTCTGCTTTAACTTCAAGGTTTTGAATAAGTAGAAGAAGTCTCTCCTTCTCTGCCTTATAAATACCATGTGTGTGCTTAGCCCATCCACGAAGGAACCTTTGGAGATGACGAATCTTGCATTGCCATCGCTCGATAGGCGTCCTTCCTCCTGAGTCTTTAGCCCACTCCCGAGCTAACAACTCGAGGAACCCTTCTCTTTCAAACCAGGCAAGTTCAAAAGAGAAAATGTTCTTGTTGCCCACAAATGTTTTGAACGCCCAAGTCGACTAGTAACGGTGTGTGATCAGAGACACCTCGTGTCAATGCCTGCACAGTTACCAAAGGAAACTTCTGTTTCCATTTGACACTAGCTAGAACACGGTCAAGTTTCTCAAACGTCGGTACTGGTAACGAATTAGCCCAAGTGAATTTCCTACCCGAGAGCTCTATCTCTCTGAGATCCAAGCTTTCGATAATAGTGTTGAACATAAACGACCATCTGCCGTAAAAATTGTCATCATTCTTTTCCTCTTTTATTCGGATAATGTTGAAAGCCCCCCCCCCCCACTAAGAGAGGGAGATGCTCGTTACCGCAAATGCAAACCAGATCCGCCAAAAAATCTGGCTTAAGCTCTGGTTGCACAGCTCCGTAAACCGCCACCAAAGCCCAATAAAACCCATCTGCCTTAGTTCTAACTCGAAACTTGACAGCAAACTCTCCCAAAACTACACTCCGAACTTCCAAAGTTTCACACTTAACCCCAAGTAAAACCCCACCGGATCTTCCTCGAGGGGGGAGGCAATGCCAGTCAAAATCTACCCCCCCCCCCCGGACAAAGTGGTAAGAAATTGTGAAGTGAAGTTGCTTCTTCCAGTCTCAGACAAAGCAATAAAATCCAAATGATGTTCAAGAGAAGCATCCTCTAGAAACCTTCTTTTAGCCAAATCTCTATGACCTCTGCTATTCCAGAAAATGCCTCTCATAGTTCATCATGAAATTTTTTGGCGGTACGGATCCTAGCAATCCTACGCGTTGCCGAGAATGGATAAACCTTCCGTTTCCAAGTCCGTTTTGGCTTAATGTGACCATCAGCCTGGTCACAACACTCATTCTCTGCTTCAATCACCAAGGACTCATCTACATGAAGAGACGTCTCAGGATTGGTACACCCCTCATCCTCCTCCGTCTCAGGTAACGCAGGGTCAAGATCGGCACACAAGCCATCAAGAACCCTAACCCCAAGCGCATCAATCTTCGAGTCGTTCATAGGTTTAACAGCAGCAATGTGACGAATCATATCTACCGCTCGTTCAGCTTCCAAATCAAGAATGTCGTTAACCGACCTAGATATCTCAATATCATTATTACCAAGTGAAACTCCTATTTGATTTGCATTATGAATAATTTCATCATCGGTAAAATACAAAATGGAATTCGACTTATTAACAGACATACTAGTGGAGATCTCGACGTCACGCAACTTGGCAGCCCTCATGGCACACCTCAGCTGCATGTCATCAACGTTAGGCTGCTCCTGCAGCCTCCCGCTGATCCGCCTCCCCTGGGAGATAGGATCCGGGATACCGCCAAAGGCGATGACCTCCTCGCGTGAAGCTCTGCTAGGGGAAAGGCCTCCTGCCCGTCCCCCAATAGCGGCGCCCGGGGCCAAAGCCACCGGGGCAGCAGAAGAAAACGGTGACGACTCCCGCGGCCTGTCCACGGGCGACCCGCCGACAGCAGGGACCGGGGAAACCATCGCGCGGTGCTCCGGAGAGGAAGCCGGTGAGACGGCCGCGCCA
The DNA here is from genome assembly GCF_018294505.1 of Triticum aestivum. Lineage (NCBI taxonomy): Eukaryota > Viridiplantae > Streptophyta > Magnoliopsida > Poales > Poaceae > Triticum > Triticum aestivum. The sequence goes on from NC_057794.1 coordinate 572,909,054, forward strand.
CCCGACCCACCCACCGCAACGGGGCACGGTGTGACGGCGGCCTCCTGCACGACCACTCCTCCGCACGCGTGCGGTGACGTGGAGAGGAACGCCGAGCCCGCCGTGGGTGCCGTCGGCATCAGCACCTCAGAGGACCGGGCCTCCTGCCCGTCACCTCTAGCCATATCCACAAACGCAGCTCCATCCACGGTGGTCATAGGAGAGGTAGGAGATGTGGGAAGGGCCACCTGCCCCTCGGTATCTCCCAACTCAAGTACCGCCGATGCACAAAAGGGAACCACAGGATCCACGGAACCCGGACAGACACCCCGAAGCCGAGGCGGAGCAGAGAACGGTCCCAAGGACCCAAGCTGCAAGGTGGATGTCGGAGCCGCACCAGAAGACCGAACAGGAGCAATGTCACTAGAATCCGACGGACCCGCCGGCTCCTTGGCCTTATCATCATCACCCTTAGCCGAATCATCCTGGTTCCCCGGGGCACCTCTGTGACGCCCGGATAATTAAGCTACAGTAACTCCACGCTAATGATGCCACGTCACCTCGGTTACTGTTGCTAATCGCGCGTTAGTTCAGAACCGATCCAAATTCAACTTTGAATTAAAGGCAAACAACAAAAGCTTTCAAACATTAAAACAAAATGTGACAAATGTGACAAATAAATCTGAAGTAATTATGATGGAGAAACCACATTTTTATAAATCAATTAAATGCACTTAGACAATTAAAACAGTAGTTAAAACAATTAAATAATTTCCTTTTGTATTTTATAAAATACTAAAATATTTATTCTAGGGTAAAACTTTTGTGGCCGCGGGTTATGTTATAACACCAATATAGGAATTTACCGTATAATTTATAAATCAAAAATTGATTAAAAACTAAGAGAAAACATAAGCTAAAATAAAAGAAAAAGGCAAAAGAAAAGAAGTAATGCAAGTCAAACACTGTGCACTTAGCCTGCTCGCTACAGGAGCAACCCAGCCCACCAAGGGGGCCTTCTCCTTCCCCCTGTTCATCATGGTGCGGTGGACGCCGACGGCACGTCCACGGCATGGATCTGCCACGGGGCAGCCATCCAGAGGCCATCGGCGCCCTATAGGTCGCCCCCGACTCCCTTGCAAACCCTGGCGCCCTCTTTTCCCCTGCTCTCGTCCCTCTTCTCCCCACAACACGCAACCGCCGCCGCCGTCACCATGGATGCCCTCGGCCACACGCTCTCCGGCCTCCCCGCGCCCTTGGACCGCATCCGCCAGCACCACCAGCGTCTGCTACTTCCTCTCCGTCCACAAGTTCGAGCTTGGAGCCCCTCCACCGTCGGGATCGAGCTCATCCCCTACCTTCGGTCGCCGCCGTCAACCTCGACGATCCACCACCCCTGCAGCTCCTAAGCTTCCACCGAGCCATCGTGCGCTCCTCGGTGAGCATCCGCTCTGTTAGACTGTATTTACATGTGTATATTGTAACGTTGTATATCACCTCATTATATATATATATATGTGATAGGCCACCCCTAGAGGGTTGTGCCGGTTCCCCCCAAAGCCTATTGTCTTACATGGTATCACGCTAGGTTACGTCCGCTTCCGCCTAAAAACCCTAAACCGCCGCCGCCGCCGCCGCCGCCGCGCCCGCCGCCGCCGTCGCCCGACTGCTATGACGTCCGCCGCTGCGTCCGGCTCCACCGCCACCGGTTTTCTGCCGGCCTCCCTCGCGGCACTTCTCTCGAGGCCGCTGGATGCCGCCTCCCTTCAGGCGCCGATCGGGACACGGAGCGTCGGCTCCCTCTTCGCGCTCCCGCCGGGTGCTAATTCGCCCGGGCAGGCGCTTGTGGCCCACACCACCGCCACCCCGTCAACCGCGGCTGTCGCGCCCTCGGCCACTGCACCGCTGGTGGCGGAGGACGTCGCGCTGGCAGGCTTCGCGGCGTCAACCGCGGCCATCGCGCCCTCTGTCACCGCGCCGGCTGCCCCTCCGACTGTCTCCACGGTGTTCTCACCTCAGCCAGTCTCCTCGATGGGATCGCAGCCGCCGCCGCCGTTTCACTTCGGCCATCTCATCACCATCAAGTTGTCGTCGGACAATTACATCTTCTGGCGCGCGCAGGTTCTTCCGCTTCTTGGGAGTCACTACCTGCTTGGCTATGTCGATGGCTCTCTCCCTTGCCCTCCTGCGCTGGTTGACAGCGTGCATGGTCCGGTCTATAATCCGGCTCACCGTGTCTGGACAGGGCAGGATCAGGCGAACCTCTCCTCCATCCAGGGGTCGCTCTCTCCGGCCGTTGCTGGGCTTGTTGTCTTCGCCAAGACGTCCCACGAGGCATGAACTATTCTTGAGCGCTCGTTTGCGGCACAGTCGCAGGCTCGTGTATCTGGGCTCCGTCGCCAACTTGGGGAGTGTCAGAAGCTTGACTCCATCGCCACTGAGTTTTACAACAAGGTCAAGAGTCTCGCCGACACGCTGGCCTCCATTGGACATCCCCTCACCGACTCCGAGTTCAACTCATTTATCGTTAATGGTCTTGATGAGGAGTATGACGCCCTAGTCGAGATCATCAATGAGAGGGGCAACTCCACGCCCATGCCAGCACACGAGGTCTTTTCACGCCTCCTGCTTACTGAGCAACGAGTCGAGATGCGCCGATCCAGGGGCAACGGCGCCCTCTCGGCAAACGCCGCCACCAAGGGTGGTCGCTCCTCTGCTTCATCCAGGGCTCCTTCGGGGCAGTCACCACCACCCGCCTCGGCCCCTCCTCCTACTGCGACGCTACCAGGGGCTGGCGGTCCACGTGTGTGCCAGCTTTGTGGTCGCGATGGTCACTGGGCCTCGAAGTGTCACAAGCGCTTCCAACGGGGTTTTCTTGGTCTTGGCAATGACGGGAAGGATACACGCAACTTTGCTCGTCAGGTCGCCATGGCTGATCGTCCGCCGCCGCAGAAGCCACAGGGACACACTCAGTCCTACTCCATTGATCCCCACTGGTACATGGACTCTGGGGCGACAGAGCACCTGACCAGTGAGATGGGGAAGCTTCACACTCGTGAACCCTACCATGGCTCCGACAAGATCCACACCGCCAATGGAGCAGGTATGCACATCTCTCATATTGGTCAAGCATCACTTCTCACTAGACATGCCAAAAGGAGTCTTCAACTTCGCAATGTTCTTCGAGTTCCATCTGTGACACGTAATCTTTTTTCAGTTCCTAAACTCACTCGTGATAATAATGTGCTTTGTGAATTTCATCCTTTTGATCTTTTTATTAAGGATCAGGCCACGAGGGACATTCTTCTTAGTGGGCGGCTCTGCCAAGGTCTCTATCGTCTGGAGCATCCTGGCGTCGCTCGCGTCTTCAGTGGAGTTCGGGTATCTCCGTCACAGTGGCATGCTCGTCTTGGTCACCCGGCCACACCTATTGTCCGGCATGTTTTGCGTCGTCATGAGCTTCCTAGTGTGTCTAGTAATAAAGATGTAGCAGTGTGTGATGCTTGTCAGCAGGGGAAGAGTCATCAACTTCCTTTTTCGGAGTCCAGTCGTGAGGTGAAACATCCTTTAGAACTTGTGTTTTCAGATGTATGGGGTCCTGCTCAGACTTCTGTTAGTGGTCATAATTATTATATCAGTTTTGTTGATGCTTACAGCCGCTTTACCTGGCTTTATCTTATCAAACGTAAATCTGATGTGTTTGACATTTTTGTTCAGTTCCAAAAACATGTTGAACGCCTTCTCAAGCACAAAATTGTTCATGTTCAGTCGGACTGGGGTGGCGAGTATCGCAACCTCAACTCCTTCTTTCAGTCGCTTGGGATCACTCACCGTTTAGCATGTCCACATACACATCAGCAGAATGGTTCAGTAGAACGTAAGCATCGTCACATTGTTGAAGCTGGTCTGACTCTTTTGGCCCATGCATCTGTTCCGTTTCGTTTTTGGAGTGATGCTTTCACCACTGCATGTTTTCTCATCAATCGTACTCCCACTCGTGTTTTGAATATGAAGACTCCCATTGAAGTTCTCCTTAATGAACAACCGGACTACACCTTTCTCAAGGTGTTTGGGTGTGCTTGCTGGCCCCATCTCCGTCCATATAACAAGCGTAAGCTCGAGTTTCGTTCCAAGAAGTGTGTTTTTCTTGGTTATAGCTCTCTTCATAAAGGATACAAATGTCTTCATGTTCCCACTAATCGTGTCTACATCTCTCGGGATGTTGTGTTTGATGAGCATGTTTTTCCCTTTGCCAACCTCCCTGTGTCCACTACCGAGCCACCTGTCATGCATTCATCCTCTGTTGCTTCTGACCAATTTGATGATGTTGCATATTCTCCTCTATTGTTGCCTAACCATGGTGCAGGCACTGGTCGTGGGGCTCGTTTGGAGATTCTGGAAGCGCCATCTTCCTCTTCGTCGCCATCGCCTTCATCCTCGGCACCTTCTGTTGTGCATGAGGAGCACATGGCGCCCCTGCATGGCCTCGGTTTCCGTGCTCATGCACGGCCGATCGACGTCCTGGCCCGGTCGCCTCTGGCTTCTGGGCTGCCTTCGCCATCGTCGCGCCCTGCAACCCCGCCGACTGGGCCGGCCTCCTCGGTCCCCGTCTCGCCCAGGGCGTCGGGGCAGTCATCACCAGGCCTGGCCTCGCCCGCCCCTGCCTCGCCCAGGGTGTCTGGGCCCTTCTCACCAGGGCCGGCCTCGCCTGCTCTCGCCTCGCCAAGGCCGTCTGGGCCGGTGTCACCGGAGCTGGCCTCGCCCACCCTCGGTTCGCCCATGGCCTCTGAGCCCCTGTCGTCGGGCCAGTCTTCGCCATGCAGCCCGGAGTCGTCTGTCCCGAGCTCGCCTGAGGTGATTCCTGCATCTCCGGCGACCGTCACGTCTCCGTCACCTTCGCCTCCGCCGGCTCCTGCTGCTGCTCTACGTCCACATACGCGCAGTCGGAGTGGCATTTTTCAGCCTAAGCAACGTCACGATGGCACAGTTGCTTGGTTAGCGGCGTGCATGTCTGCTGCTCTCGCAGATCCATCCTCTGAGCCACACACGTATCAAGCTGCTATGCGCATTCCTCATTGGAGAGAGGCCATGGAGCAGGAGTATCAAGCGCTTCTTCGCAATCAGACATGGACTCTTGTTCCTCCACAATCACGGGTAAATGTCATTGATTCCAAATGGGTTTTCAAAGTGAAGAGGCATTCTGATGGGTCCATTGAGCGCTATAAGGCTCGTCTGGTTGCTCGTGGTTTTCGACAGCGTTTTGGACTTGACTATGAAGACACCTTCAGTCCAGTGGTCAAGCCTACTACCATCAGACTTCTTCTCTCTCTGGCTGTTACTCGAGGTTGGTTTCTTCGTCAGCTTGATGTTCAAAATGCTTTTCTTCATGGTGTCTTGGCGGAGGAGGTTTACATGCGCCAGCCTCCAGGTTTCTCTAATCCGGATCGCCCTGATCATCTCTGTCGTCTGTCCAAGGCAATTTATGGTCTGAAGCAGGCTCCTCGTGCTTGGCATGCTCGTCTTGCAATGGCTCTTCGTGCTCATGGTTTTGCATCATCAACTGCTGATTCCTCATTGTTTCTTCTTCAAAGGCCTGAGGTTACAATGTACTTGTTGGTCTATGTAGATGATATCATTTTGGTCAGCTCCTCTCAGTCGGCTGCTACTGCGCTTGTTCGCTCACTTGGTGCTGATTTTGCGGTCAAGGACCTTGGGAAGCTTCATTACTTTCTTGGTGTGGAGGTTACTTCTCGTGCTGCTGGCCTTGTTATGACGCAGAAGAAGTACTCTCTGGATTTGTTGCAGCGAGCTGGGATGCTTAAGTGCAAACCGACGACTACACCCATGTCTACCACTGATAAGCTCAATGCTGTTGATGGTGTGCTTCTTTCTTCTTCTGATGCGACCGAGTACCGGAGTATTGTTGGTGGGCTTCAGTACTTGACGATCACGCGACCAGACATTTCCTATGCTGTTAACCGAGTCTGCCAGTATCTGCAGTCACCCCGTGACATTCATTGGTCTGCTGTTAAGCGGATTTTGCGCTATATTCGTTTCACGGTGGCTCATGGTTTGCATATTCGGCCGTCTGACTCTGGTTGTCTTTCAGCATATTCTGATGCAGACTGGGCTGGCAATCCGGATGACAGGCGATCCACGGGGGGTTATGCTGTCTTCTTTGGCTCTAACCTGATTGCCTGGAGTGCTCGGAAACAGGCTACTGTCTCGCGTAGCAGTACTGAGGCTGAGTATAAGGCTGTGGCCAATGCCACATCAGAGATTATCTGGGTACAGTCCTTGCTTCAGGAGTTAAGTATACCCCAATCACAGTCTCCTGTTCTTTGGTGTGATAACATTGGTGCTACATACCTTTCTGCAAATCCGGTATTCCATGCCCGAACGAAACACATTGAAGTTGACTATCACTTTGTGCGTGAACGTGTCTCTCAGAAGCAACTACAGATCAAGTTTATTTCTTCCAAGGATCAACTTGCTGACATCTTCACCAAGCCATTGCCTTTGCCACAGTTTAAGACTTGCAGGCGCAATCTTACCCTTCTAGATTCATTAGAAAGTGGCTAAGATTGAGGGAGGGTGTTAGACTGTATTTACATGTGTATATTGTAACGTTGTATACCACCTCATTATATATATATGTGATAGACCACCCCTAGAGGGTTGTGCCGGTTCCCCCCAAAGCCTATTGTCTTACACGCTCTCCCCCTCCTCTGTTTTCCAGCTCGTGCTCCGTTACGCCGCCCCGTGCCGTCTACGTTCCTTCCAGTGGCCGCGGTCATGGCGACCGCGCCCACCACCCAGCCCGCGTCCAGTCCACGCCCCTAGTGTGCCCTGCGCCCGCCCGTGCGTGCGGCCTCCGCGCCCACGCCGCACCCGCGCGCGCCCCCTGTCCTCGCCGATGCTCCTTGCCGCCTCCATCCCGTCCATGGCCGTGTCATGATACGCGTGCCCTGCTCGGCTACTGCTTTGTCGCTGATGTTGCTTTGCCGTGCTGCTGCTAGTTACTCCCGCCACTGCCTGCTGATGCTGCTACTGCACCACTACTGCTGCTACGACTTCGTCTGCTGTTGCTCGCCTCGCATGCGCGCCTTAGACCGCTGCTGCCGCGCACGCACGCCCCGCCGTGGCCTTGCCACCGCCACTGGACAGCGCCCTGGCCGCCTAGTGCGCGCTCTGGGTTTACGCCTCGCCCCGCGCTCGAAGCCCCTCGTCGCCGCGCAGCGCTGCTGCTACTGCCGTTTTGTTGCTGTCGCTGCTACAGTGAACTGAACTTCACTGTAGCGCTGGCTAGCTTTGCTGCAATAACGCTGTTCAGCCTTCTGTTTGGCTGCAAAACAACAGCAAAACAAATTTTATTATGAGAAATATTTATGTGGGCGTGTAGTACACTTGACAAGCTCCAAGTTACCCCATTTGACCAAATTCAAATAAGGCATGAATTAAATCCTACAAAAATCACAAATGCTATCTTGTGTTAAAAGGAATAGATTTACTCCCTAGCATTGTGTGTGTTCTGTAGGTGTGTGTGATGTGTGTACAGCGTGTGTGTGTGTGTGTGGCCGTGTGTGGGGCTGCCCCAAATTAGTTTAGGTCTAATTTAATTAGATAGATTAGTTTTAGGATTACTTTTGCTGTTTAGCTAGTACTAGTATTTAATTAGTGCTAAGTTACTTTAGTAGTAGATGACATTTGGGTCCTCATTTAGATAAGTTAGGTTTATTTATTTGTTTAGAAAAATAGTCTATGACATGTGGGCCACACATGTCCTTTTGACTAGTCAAATTGACTTGGTCAATTCGGATTAAACTAAATATAATAAATCCAGAAATTTCAGAAAATACTTAAAACTTTGGAAAATCATAGGGAATTAACCATAACTCGGATGAAAATACTTTGTACATGAAAGTTGCTCAGAACGATGAGACGAATCCGAATACGCAGTCTGTTCGTCCGCCACACATCCCTAACATAGTGAACGTGCAACAATAACCCTCCAATTCGTCTGTCCGAAAACGTCAAACAACGGGAATACTTTCCCGGATGTTTTCCCCCTTCGCCAGTAGCACCTACTACTATGTTAGGTCACCTCTAGCACCGCGTAATGCCATGTTACACTTTGTGATGCTTTGACTGCTTTGTTATTTATTGTGTTCCCCCTCCGTTACTTCTTTCCGGTAGACCTTGAGACTGCCGGCGAACCCCAGTTCGACTACGGTGTTGATGACCCCTCTTTCTTGCCAGAGCAACCAGGCAAGCCCCTCCTTGATCACCAGATATCGCCTACTCTTCTCTCTACTGCTTGCATTAGAGTAGTGTACCATGTTACTGCTTTCCTTTAAACCTATTCTGATGCATAGCCTGTCATTGTTGCTCCAGCTGTTGATACCTTACCTGCAATCCTAAATGCTTAGTATAGGATGCTAGTTTATCATCAGTGGCCCTACATTCTTGTCCGTCTGCCATGCTATACTATCGGGCCGTGATCACTCGGGAGGTGATCACGGGCATATACTATATACTTTACACTGTTACATCACCGGTGATACTGTTTGGAGATGGGGGCTGAAGGGGCAGGTGGCTCCATCCCGGTAGAGGTGGGCCTGGGTTCCCGACGGCCCCCGACTGTTACTTTGTGGCGGAGCGACAGGGCAGGTTGAGACCACCCAGGAGAGAGGTGGGCCTGGCCCTGGTCGGCGTTCGCGGTTACTTCAAAATAACACGCTTAACGAGATCTGGGTATTTGATCTGAGTCTGGCTACTGGCCTATACGCACTAACCATCTACGCGGGGACAGTTATGGGCACTCGACGTCGTGGTATCAGCCGAAGCCTTCGTGACGTCAGCGACTGAGCGGCGCGCGCCGGATTGGACCGTAAGCCTGCTCTTGTATTAAGGGGGCTAGTTCTGCTTCGGCCGCGTTCGCAACATGCAGGTGTGCAAAGGGCGATGGGCCCAGACCCCTGCGCCATAGGATTTAGACCGGCGTGCTGACCTCTCTGTTGTGCCTAGGTAGGGCTGCGACGTGTTGATCTTCCGAGGCCGGGCATGACCCAGGAAAGTGTGTCCGGCCAAATGGGATCGAGCGTGTTGGGTTATGTGGTGCACCCCTGCAGGGAAGTTAATCTATTCGAATAGCCGTGATCTTCGGTAACAGGACGACTTGGAGTTGTACCTTGACCTTATGACAACTAGAACTGGATACTTAATAAAACACACCCTTCCAAGTGCCAGATACAACCGGTGATCGCTCTTTAACAGGGCGACAAGGGGAGGATCATCGGTTAGGATTGCTATGCGATGCGATGCTACTTGGTGGATTTACCTTCTGCTCTGTTCTACATGCTGCAAGATGGAGGTGGCCAGAAGCGTACTCTTCGATAGGACTAGCTATCCCCCTCTTATTCCGGCTTTCTGCAGTACAGTCCACATATGATACCCTTATTCCATTTGATACCAGTGCATACATACGTAGTGTAGCTCCTTGCTTGCGAGTACTTTGGATGAGTACTCACGGTTGCTTTTCTCCCTCTTTTCCCCCTTTCCATTCTACCTGGTTGTCGCAACCAGATGCTGGAGCCCAGGAGCCAGACACCACCTTCGACGACGACTGCTACTACACCGGAGGTGCCTACTACTACGTGCAGCCCGCTGACGACGACCAGGAGTAGTTTAGGAGGATCCCAGCCAGGAGGCCTGCGCCTCTTTCGATCTGTATCCCAGTTTGTGCTAGCCTTCTTAAGGCAGACTTGTTTAACTTATGTCTGTACTCAAATATTGTTGCTTCCGCTGACTCGTCTATGATCGAGCACTTGTATTCGAGCCTTTGAGGCCCCTGTCTTGTATTATGATGCTTGTATGACTTATTTTATTTTAGAGTTGTGCTGCGATATCTTTCCGTGAGTCCCTGATCTTGATTATACACGTTTGCATGTATGATTAGTGTACGGTCAAATTGGGGGCGTCACAAGTTGGTATCAAAGCCGACTGCCTGTAGGAATCATCCTTCCACACTCCTTGGCCGAAGTCGAGTCTAGACATTACCATTTTTTTACTAACATGGCTGTGAGCCTTACGGGCCCACGTCGCCATTGGGTCGTACTAGGATCTTTTACTCCTCGATCTTTACTCTGGGACTCTAATCTCTCCCCTATTCGGGTTAAATGATTTTGCTAAAAAGACTAACTTTAGGTTCTCGAAAGACTTTCTCCCGGAGAGCCCTCACTCCAGATGATCGCTTGCTGCACCAGAAGATTCTGAAGATACTCTCCGAGGTTTTCCCGAGACCCTTGTGCCCACCAACTTTACAATCCCCTACCACCGATATACCCTTATGGATAACTACCTACAATTGTCGTTCATACCTTCATCCTCAGTTGATCTTGTTATTACAAGATACCCCCAAATTCTCTCTGTTGTTCCGAGAATCCCTTGAGCTTGCTGCCTTGCTGTTCTTTGCCACATGAATACCACTATGGATAATTTCTAGCACTCACCGGATATTTGCTCATACCCAGTTGATTCATGTATTTCACAAAAGTCTTCAAAATACTATTTGAACTTCCGAAAATCCTGAGTAGCCTATTGCTCTTGAAATTCTTACTTGCTTGCATTATGGTTAATCCCATAAGTCTATAATCTTATTGGCATCTCTTGTCATTATCATTTTGAGTCCGTTCATTCAATTTCTTGCGAATGCTCGCAATCCTCAATCCGATCCTAGAATTCATCCTTCCGGCTCAGACGTCATTTTAAACGTGAGCTGGTTCTTGCCGATCAAATTGTCATCGATTATGCCCCTAAGTCTATTGAACTTATCCATCCTTGATCAGAGCGTCTGCTTCTGATCCTTCGCTTTGTAAATCATAATTCCTTTGCAATTGAGCTTTAAGTTATTCAGTTGTTTCTATAATCCAATGTCTTTGCATTGATTCTTCCTCTGTTGTGAGTCGATACTCACATCAGATTCTTTATGGACCATCAAAACCTTATTGGATTTTATCCGACAACGTCCTTCATATTCAATCACTTTGGAAGTTCTTTCCCTGATACATAATGCCTTTGGTAAATCCTATTCCTTGATTTGGCCAACCATGCTCTGCTTTCGAGCTGGTGATGTTTACTAGAAGTTTGTGTTATATGTTCCTAAGAGGCCCCGATGGGTTGGACATATGCCTTCTCTAATCTATGTGAACCCGGAAACTACTATGGGTCATACTCTACTAGTGTTATGTCAGATAAAATTTCAACACCACAACTTCGTTGAAGACGAGAAGTGAATGAAAGGTTGTGCATTAAAGAAGTGGGAGTCGACCTTGAACTTTGTGTTCATGCCCATGGACCTGATGTGGAACTTATCATGGAAGCTTCTTGCAAAATATTTAATCCTTTGGGCAATTCTTCCGGTGTCATTAAATTGGATCCCTTGCAGCTATGGTTCCGACCATATTGTTCTTCTTTGATCGCATTTCTCGGGCAAGTTTAAGCATTTGTCTTCTGCGGATCAATACCCCACTCCAACCTCTACTTTGATCTGTCGTCGAGTATTATCCCCCTGGTATCTCGATAATATCACAGAACCATATTATTTCTTATGAGTTCTTCTTCAAGTATTATTTCTCATCAATTCCAATTTTTCCCCAGGTTCTGAGTTGTTAGACACTCAGGGACACCGATAGTGAATCGAGTCTGTAACCCAATTCATTAACTCTAAGTAATTTTCGTTGCTTATGAGTTTAATAATCCTTCAAGTCATTCCTAGCCTGATTGTCTATTCCTTATCGTGCTAAATTTTAACTATGCTACCTGGTCGTTCTTCCCGGAGCACCATTTTTGATGATGAGCTAAGCTTACGTTGGTCTTCCTCATCATATCATTTCGCCTTGAACAACAAGCTTGATTTCGAGTTTGTGTTGTACCCATGGTTCCAATAACCTTTCAATTCATCATTTCTTTGACTTGATGTCGTCGCTAATTGATTACATCTTCTTGAAATCTCTCGACAAATGTGTCGTGGTCATCATCAACCTTATGAGCTCGTCCTGGATATCAAAAGGATTCATGAAGAGAAATACCATCCTCTCCCTAGAAGAGTTGTGTTATCATTGGCCACTTTATTGCCTTCCCTCCAACACAAACTTGTTCGTATTTTGTGTTGTACCTTGAGTTCCTTGCTACCCAGCATTGTTCTTCTTTACCTTGAAATACTGCCACCTTTTATGTCAAGAAAGTCGTGGGAATTTCACCACCTCTTAAGAACTCTTGGTATGGTGATACCTTTCACCATCACCATTCTTTCTTGGGTCCTCGTGTTGGTTCCAACCGGGGTACCAACAAGTGAGCGGTGCTGTTTGGATTATGCCCTTCTAGCAACCCTATTGCTTTGAAGTTAATGGTCGGTCATTCATTCTTAGACTATTGATTATTGAATCACCATTCCGACGATGGTCGTGCAACCCAACCCATTTTTCGGGTGCACCTTTCAACCAATGTTTAATTGGGTATGTTTTCCTCGAGCATACATCATTATACCATTTGATCTGACAAATGTTACCCCCTTGTTCACATAGTTGTGGAAATCCATCTTTTGTTAATCTCGATGAATTGTCGCTGATTCCATCAGCCACCTCCTCATCCTCTCATTGGTTTACTGATGAACTCTTGTTTCGGAACTCGCTTCCATAGTTCATTTCCCGGGAATCTTACAATGTCATTTCGTCGAATTGTGCCGCACCTTTTCTTCTTAGGCCTCCTAAGTCTGAGGTATCGTGACACCAATCAGATCTGAATCTCAGTCAGATATGATGGTTGGAACATATTTCCAAGAGTAAGGTTATGTCATGCCTAGCACACCTGGCGGGAGGACCTATTGTTGTAGTATCCTTTTTAGCAAGTTTAGCCATTCTTCCATGAGGAAATTGTAAGACTTATTCTATAAGTTGCTCCTGATGGATCCTTTGTGAATCCAAAGTATGATCTTTACCCAATTACCATGTCAGTGCTATCTCGAAGCATATCTGTGGGACTCCGAATTTCAATAAGAACATTTGAAGCACAATGCTAAATTTTCTCTATCAAATTATCCAAACACCGTTGTATGGGTAATGTCATGAAATTTCTCCCCCTTTCATACAGGGTTTTCTACATTATACCCTGTCGTGGATATCATGCTCTGTTTGTCTTTGGGAAAGGTATACCCCTGAAATATGTGTTTAAACACATTTTCCTTTCCATTGCTTTGCTTAACCTTTCTTATGATCTATATGATATAAGCAGTAATGCTTCCCTGCTTATGTAAACACTTCGGTGTACCATCCTGTCTATATGATATAAGCGTGTGTGTGTGTGGCCGTGTGTGGGGCTGCCCCAAATTAGTTTAGGTCTAATTTAATTAGATAGATTAGTTTTAGGATTACTTTTGCTGTTTAGCTAGTACTAGTATTTAATTAGTGCTAAGTTACTTTAGTAGTAGATGACATGTGGGTCCTCATTTAGATAAGTTAGGTTTATTTATTTGTTTAGAAAAATAGTCTATGACATGTGGGCCACACATGTCCTTTTGACTAGTCAAATTGACTTGGTCAATTCGGATTAAACTAAATATAATAAATCCAGAAATTTCAGAAAATACTTAAAACTTTGGAAAATCATAGGGAATTAACCATAACTCGGATGAAAATACTTTGTACATGAAAGTTGCTCAGAACGATGAGATGAATCCGAATACGCAGTCTGTTCGTCCGCCACACATCCCTAACATAGTGAACGTGCAACAATAACCCTCCAATTCGTCTGTCCGAAAACGTCAAACAACGGGAATACTTTCCCGGATGTTTTCCCCCTTTGCCAGTAGCACCTACTACTATGTTAGGTCACCTCTAGCACCGCGTAATGCCATGTTACACTTTGTGATGCTTTGACTGCTTTGTTATTTATTGTGTTCCCCCTCCGTTACTTCTTTCCGGTAGACCTTGAGACTGCCGGCGAACCCCAGTTCGACTACGGTGTTGATGACCCCTCTTTCTTGCCAGAGCAACCAGGCAAGCCCCTCCTTGATCACCAGATATCGCCTACTCTTCTCTCTACTGCTTGCATTAGAGTAGTGTACCATGTTACTGCTTTCCTTTAAACCTATTCTGATGCATAGCCTGTCATTGTTGCTCCAGCTGTTGATACCTTACCTGCAATCCTAAATGTTTAGTATAGGATGCTAGTTTATCATCAGTGGCCCTACATTCTTGTCCGTCTGCCATGCTATACTATCGGGCTGTGATCACTCGGGAGGTGATCACGGGCATATACTATATACTTTACACTGTTACATCACCGGTGATACTGTTTGGAGATGGGGGCTGAAGGGGCAGGTGGCTCCATCCCGGTAGAGGTGGGCCTGGGTTCCCGACGGCCCCCGACTGTTACTTTGTGGCGGAGCGACAGGGCAGGTTGAGACCACCCAGGAGAGAGGTGGGCCTGGCCCTGGTCGGCGTTCGCGGTTACTTCAAAATAACACGCTTAACGAGATCTGGGTATTTGATCTGAGTCTGGCTACTGGCCTATACGCACTAACCATCTACGCGGGGACAGTTATGGGCACTCGACGTCGTGGTATCAGCCGAAGCCTTCGTGACGTCAGCGACTGAGCGGCGCGCGCCGGATTGGACCGTAAGCCTGCTCTTGTATTAAGGGGGCTAGTTCTGCTTTCGGCCGCGTTCGCAACATGCAGGTGTGCAAAGGGCGATGGGCCCAGACCCCTACGCCATAGGATTTAGACCGGCGTGCTGACCTCTCTGTTGTGCCTAGGTAGGGCTGCGACGTGCTGATCTTCCGAGGCCGGGCATGACCCAGGAAAGTGTGTCCGGCCAAATGGGATCGAGCGTGTTGGGTTATGTGGTGCACCCCTGCAGGGAAGTTAATCTATTCGAATAGCCGTGATCTTCGGTAACAGGACGACTTGGAGTTGTACCTTGACCTTATGACAACTAGAACTGGATACTTAATAAAACACACCCTTCCAAGTGCCAGATACAACCGGTGATCGCTCTTTAACAGGGCGACGAGGGGAGGATCATCGGTTAGGATTGCTATGCGATGCGATGCTACTTGGTGGATTTACCTTCTGCTCTGTTCTACATGCTGCAAGATGGAGGTGGCCAGAAGCGTACTCTTCGATAGGACTAGCTATCCCCCTCTTATTCCGGCTTTCTGCAGTACAGTCCACATATGATACCCTTATTCCATTTGATACCAGTGCATACATACGTAGTGTAGCTCCTTGCTTGCGAGTACTTTGGATGAGTACTCACGGTTGCTTTTCTCCCTCTTTTCCCCCTTTCCATTCTACCTGGTTGTCGCAACCAGATGCTGGAGCCCAGGAGCCAGACACCACCTTCGACGACGACTGCTACTACACCGGAGGTGCCTACTACTACGTGCAGCCCGCTGACGACGACCAGGAGTAGTTTAGGAGGATCCCAGCCAGGAGGCCTGCGCCTCTTTCAATCTGTATCCCAGTTTGTGCTAGCCTTCTTAAGGCAGACTTGTTTAACTTATGTCTGTACTCAGATATTGTTGCTTTCGCTGACTTGTCTATGATCGAGCACTTGTATTCGAGCCTTCGAGGCCCCTGGCTTGTATTATGATGCTTGTATGACTTCTTTTATTTTAGAGTTGTGCTGTGATATCTTCCCGTGAGTCCATGATCTTGATCGTACACGTTTGCGTGTATGATTAGTGTACGGTCAAATTGGGGGCGTCACAACCTCCTCCCTCAGACGTGTCCATAGGATTATCATCCTCAAAATCATCGAACAAATTAGGATCCTCATACTGAGTGTCTATCGGATACAGAACACCTTCATAAGTCCAAGGCACCATGTTCGGTAAGAACTCAATATTAGCAACACTGACAAGTAAACGCGCCACCCCGTTAGCCCGAGTGAAGGGCATATCCACCTGCTCAGTCTTGCCAATCAAAGAACCCAAGCTCCATGTCACCAAAAAGTTGTCCAGGGTATCAGATGGCGCCCCGGAGAAACGAACCCAAATCTGCCGCAACGGCGTGCCCTGCGGCTCCTTCTTTTTCCACTGATCAAACTGCAACACAAAACTAGTGCCTGTGACCCTGCTCATACCGAACTTGAGGATTCTCATCTGATCCTCCTTAGATGGGAAATCAACTTTGTAGGATGTATCATTTAGCTTGAGCAACAACCACTGAAAATTACCCGGAGCGAGTTCCCGCAACTGCTGAATAATTTGCGCCTCGGTCAACGATCCATGAACTACCTTCACCACCCCGGGGAAAGATGTCTCTACCGTTGGTGCCAAGGGTGCCACACTGGGAGACTCGAAGAACATCAACTCCGAGCAGCAGACCCCGTAAATCTGAACAGTAGGCTTAGGCCCATGCATAAGAGGACACTCGGCAGCGGTATGTTTAGGTTTCCGGCACATGTCACATAATTCCACAGTGCAATCAGCCATAGAGTGTCCCATGTCACCACAGCGGAAACAAGTGAGCTTCTTCTTCTTCGCCGCCCACTTGGACACCTTGTCAGCCTCTGATTTATCCGTACCTTGCTCAGAAGCAGAATCACCAGTTTGCATGGGCTCCGGCAACGTGACTTCAGCGAGGGCCTGAACCGTCTCCACCGCCACCTGCGGTAGAACCGATCCCCCGTCGGCCACCTCCTTAGTCTCAACCGTAGTCTTCGGATGCCTAGGCGGATAGTTCCGCCTGTTCCTGCCCCAACCTCCGCGGAAACGGCCCCGGAAAGAGCGGTTATTAGGGGCGACCGCCCCCTCCACAAAGTTACCGGGTGGCCCCTGAAAACCCCGGTTGGCATGGCCGTTGTCCGTCCAAACATATCCACGGCCACCGCCGGAAGACGAAGAACCCCGATGTAGCCCAACACCGTAAGCGTCATACCCATCATCGCCCCACTGACCACGCGGAGGATTCCGATCATCTCCCGCTGACGCACCCGCCCCACGGCCGATCGAGCCTTGGCCAGGGCCACCACGGCCGCCCTCCATTTGTCGCGGCCATGGCCTTTGGTTCGGCTGCAGCTCGGCCCTAGGCGGCAGCGGCGGATCAGCCCTAGGCTGCTGAGGCGGCGGAGGCAAGGCCCTAGCTGGCGGCGGTGGAGGCGCCCCCCGAGGCGACAGTGGAACCGCCTGGGGTGGAGGTGCCGCACGCGCAGGGCCCGGCGCAGCAGCACCCGCAGCCGGAGTGGCCGAGCCGCCCGCGGCTCCGGTCTGGTTCCTCACCACCGGCGGCACCCGCGGCGGAGGCGGTTTGGGCCGCATGGCCAGAAGAAGCGAAACAGGTGGCGGGCGCCGGTCGGCTCCGGCAAAACGCAGGGAAGAACGGCGCGAGGAGGCGATGGGAAACCAACTCTCACGCGACGCCGAACCCTAGCAGAAACAGGCGGTGGGGGAGAGGGAGAACGTTCATGTAGGGGCGACCGGACCGAGGCCTCCTCATGCACATCGCCCGCACCCGCTGCGTCGCTTACCTGGCCAGCCCCCTGGGCCTCTAGCCCAGTACTAACCAAGCCTACGTCACAGGCACCCACATGCAGCCCAACTGAGCCCAATAGATCATTCAAATGCTCAGATCGGGCCGCCCAAATGTCACACGGCACGGCCACCGCTGGCGATCGCAGTGACACCAAAGAACCATCTTTCTTCTTTCGCCGGGTCACTCTCGTCCGGCACTCGGGACGGAAAAAATCGGACAACGTGATGGCCGACGGCCCGTCCTTTGGCAACGGTCCCCTCCATGGTTTCACCTTCGACTTCTGCGAAGGAACCGGAGTACCCAGCGAACACGATTTCTTAGTACTCACCGTAGATTTAGACCCTGAGGTAGATGTAGCCACGCCAAGTGTAGATGGTAACCGGACCGTCGCTTCCGGCAGATCATCATCGTCTTCATCTTCATCAGCTAGAATCCAAAAACGTCCCCCAACCCGCTGCGTAGGCTTGGGTTCCTCGGTGTCCTTCGTAAGATCCACGACCTCAATTTGTTCCTCACATTCTATGGGTGCCTGCACACACTCAAGAACCTCGATATGGAAAACATCGATAATAAAACTCCTACCAATCGCAATATCTTCGCCAACGTTGAGATGTCGTCTGGCCAATATGTCTCCGTCTTCGTCACGGATCATCATCCAACGGGACGGATGCGAGTAGATCAGGCCATTGATCCATCGCCGCGCCTTTCTATCATCCTGAAAACGCACGTACCATTTCGAATGATTCAAGAACTCCCAATCCCGATCTGCCGTCGAGGGATCCGGGCTGGACGACGTGGAAGGAAGCAGATCGGGCGCCGCCACCGACGCCAGCCGCCACTCATCGGGTAGGAGCGGATCCAGCGAAAGTCGCAGAGACGACGGTGGCGGAAGATCTGCTTTGCGGGACGTGACAACCGGGTGGAGCGGCGGTGAGGATCTCCCCTTCCCGTTGGCCCCCAACCCTGCCCCGTCCGCCGTCGAGATCACCGGCGGTGGCTCCGGCAGAATTGGTGGCGTCGGGGACGCGCAGCCGCCGCCCGTGGAGTCGCCCGAATCCATGTTGTATCACTGTAGGCTAGATGTGATTACTAGGTTCAGTAGTAAGCGTATGTAGGTTTTAAACATCTTTCTTTCAAAAATATGTGAAGAACTACAATAAGCCTTAAATGTTGATAAGGAAAGGAAGGCAATATAATTAAGGAGAAAATACTTCACCTCAATATGTAATACTTCGATGCATGGTGCCGCCACAAGAAGCATTGTCGTCCATAAAAGGTCGAATTCAACAAAGATACCACGTACGGACAACTTTCTTAGCTTACTGAATTCGGGGAGGAGTTGCTTCATTTCAGGTTGAATCTAAAGCTGATCAGAGGATATAAAAAAGAATGTATAATATACAAGAAGGGTGATGATATTATAAAAAAAGAATTAGCTATGTTGATTGTCGACCATCACTAGTAGAAAAGGGGGCTTTGGTCCAGGCCGGGTAAGCCCATTAGTCCCGGTTCAGTCCAGAACCGGGACTAATGGGTGCATTTATCCCGATTCGTGCGGCTAAGGCATTAGTCCCGGTTCACCTGGGCCCTTTAGTCCCGGTTCGTGCCACGAACCGGGACTAAAGGGTGCGATGCCCATTAGTCCCGGTTGATGGCACCAACCGGTACTAAAGGTTAGACCTTTAGTACCGGTTGGTGCCACCAACCGGGACTAATGGGCTTTGAGGCATTAGTACCAGTTCATGGCACGAACCGGTACTAAAGGTCCCATTTTCAAACTCTCTCCCCCCCCCCCTCGTGGACCGCCTTTTCAGTTTTAGAAAAAACAAAAGAAAATGATGGAAATGTCAAAAAAATAAAATAAAATAAGTTTCCCATGTGATATGTGGTCTAGTTGTTGGGAAAATTTACAAATATGAATTTCGACTTTATTTATAAAATCTCTCTGGAATTTGTAAAATGGGCATAACTTTTGCATACTAACTCGGATTAAAAAGTTTTTTATATGAAAAATCATCTACTCGAAAAGTTACATCCGATGGAGACTGCCTACGGCCTGTTTGCAAATTTGTAGAATCCTCAAATTTCAAAACGAAAAAAAGTTATGCTCAAATTTCAGTTTTTTTAAATTTTCATTAAATCTGGTCAAACTATGGTCAAACTACTTATTCAAGTATTAGTGTTACTAAATAATTATTCAAGAATATTAGTGTTATTAAATAATTATTTCATTTTTTTTTGAATTTTGGTCAAATCTGGTCAAACTATGGTCAAACTACTTATTCAAGAAATATTAGTGTTACTAAAAAATTATTGTTTTTTAGAACAATAGTTTCAAACTCAAACAGTGAAATGTGTGACTTCATGCTCAAGCTAAACTCCTGAGGGTTAATAGGATTGACATCTTACTATTGTCAGGAAAACAACGAGTGCAGACTTGAAAACGAGGGAGAATAGAACCCGGAAGTTAAGCATGCTCAGGCTGGGGGAGTGGGAGGATGGGTGACCGTCCGGGAAGTTAGATGATTTGGAATGATGAGGGGTGATTAGAGATTAAATTGAGCAGTGATGAGGGGTAATTAAAGATTAGAGGTTAAAATAATTCAAAAAATTGAAAATAAAAAAATTCAAAAAAATTCAAAAAAGAAATCAGAAAACGTATCGGTTGGTGTTACCAACCGGGACTAAAGGTGGACCGGCCACGTGGAGGGCCTTTAGTCCCAGTTCTGGTTTGAACCGGGACTAAAGGGTCAGGGCATTAGTACCGACCCTTTAGTCCCGGTTCAAGAACCGGGACTAAAGGCCCTTACGAACCGGGACTAAAGGCCCTTTTTCTACTAGTGCATGGATAAACACATATACAATCGATCTTTGAAAATAATGACAAACATAATGAACACGGAAGTAGGAAAGGATGTGAATACTTGGCACAAATAAACCACTTACATTTTCCCCTTTGTCGTTTTTTTTCTTTCATTTTGTCAGACTTTACGTGTTTGGCTGTGTGCATCCTAGTTATGCGCAGAGGCCGGGTATTACTCATAATGCTTTGTATCCGCTTGATGCTACATTTCAAGATAATAAAAGCGCCCTTTATCGAAAAAACATTTTCCCCTTTGAAATCCAATGAGAGAGTATGTATGGAAGTTGTTCCACGTAGAACCTCGCTTTATTTAAATTCGCATTGACCACATACCGCATCATGTGAGAGTACCAGCTCTCCAAGAAACAGGGCCGGGCCGGCAAAATTCGGGGCCCTATGCGAAACAAAAAATTGGGCCCTATCTCGCTAAAAAGAACTAACAAGCACAAGAAAATTGCGGGGAAAATTAACGAGCAACTATAATGTATATATATATCTCACGAATTTTTTTATAATGTAAATAATAAAATGTCAATGTTTTGCAATTAGACGAATCATCTAACTTACCTAGTTTTGGGTCTTGTCTGGTTGAACTGCTACACTGTGATCTTTAATCGAGGAGGTAAGAAACAATCTCTAACGAAGTAATGATCCCTGCCAAAATTAATTAGGAAATTAAGAATTAGAATTTAGGAGTATGAACTAAAAGATTCGCTAAGCACTTGGAGGCTGAGTCGGTCATTCGGGCACAGTTGATCCGACGAGACGACGAGTCTGAAAATTAGGAGAGGAAGCTAGGAAGGCAACGACAACGGCCTGAATCCGATCGCTCTGATGAGGCAAAGGCGACGACCGACGAGACGATCTCGTCTCTTTTTTTCGTCTCCTGACTCTTGTAGCGGCGCCGATGGGACTGTTGTTGGCCTGTTAGGCCTTGTACAATGCTGGTGCTTGGAGATCTGTGCTAGCTGCGTCGCGCCTAGACAATTTCTTTGATCCACAAAGCGTAGTGCTTGGTATGGGTGCTAGCTGGGCCATTTTTTTTCCTGCCGATGGAGGCACTCAGCCAAGGCATCGTGACTTGAATGAGCGGTAATTTTTTGTAAGCACCGGCTGGCACCGGAAGCAAAACTTTGCTTCTGCCACGTGACCTAAGCACCAGTGTAATCCATTTTTAGGGAAAAAACCGGGTTTTTTTCAGGCACCTATGTAAGCACCTGCCGTTGTACAGGGCCTTAGTTTTTCGATCGAGACGATCCTGGTTGACTGTTATAGCGATCCTTTTTTTTTACCTACGATCCCGTTTCCATCGCTACAGAGCACTTTCCTTTTTTCTAAGATTGATCGAGTCAAGCGACGAGCCGACGAGCTCCAGCGCTCGATGGCCTCGACTCAGACCCAGCTCTAGCGCCTAGCGGCCTAGTGCGGCAGCTGCTACACATTTTTTTTCAGAAATACTAGGTCTATATAAAAAAATTGGGGCCCCCCAAAATTATGGGTCCTGTGCGGGTCGCACATTTGGCACCACTAGGGCCCGGCCCTGTCAAGAAATGGGACAAAACCAAAGGCGGCCTAACAGTTATTGTGCACTTAAGCTCGATATGATGAAGGCATATGACAGACTGGAATGAGACTATTTGGAGGCAATCATGAGAAAACTCGGTTTTGCCTCCCCTTGGATAAAAACAATCATGAGCATGGTGCGGTCTGTATCCTCTTCGGTGCTTTTTAATGGTGAAAGGCTTGATCATTTCATGCCGAGCAGAGGTATAAGGCAGGGAGATCCGATATCCCCCTATCTCTTCTTAATTGCAGCGGAGTGCCTTTCGTGCCTCCTGAAAACCAGTTCTTCGTCATCACATATTGTTGGACTAAAGGTGGCACCCACGGCTCCGGCCGTTAACCACCTTCTTTTCGCAGATGACAGCCTGCTGCTTTTTAAGTCAGGGAATGAGGGGGCAGTAGCGGTATCAAACCTACTGGAAACGTACCGCTTGGCTTTGGGACAGAGGATAAATCATGATAAGTCTTCGATTTTCTTCAGCAGAGGTTGCCCACAAGCGGTAAGAGAGGATATGAAAAATGTTCTGAATGTGCATAATGAGTCCCTCAGAGACAGGTATTTGGGAATGCCAACAGAGGTCGGTCACTCGAAGAACGGGACCTTCAAATATTTGAGGGACCAAGTTTGGGAAAAGGTTAAAGGATGGATGGAAAGCTATTATCTTCAGCAGGGAAAGAGGTACTGATTAAAGCAGTGGCTCAAGCAATTCCAGTATATTCGATGGCATGTTTCCGGCTCCCACGGGGACTATGTCAAAGCATTACTTCGCTAATCAGACAATTCTGGTGGGAGAGCAAGCAGGGGAAACGAAAACCGAGTTGGGTGGCATGGGATGTGATGACCTTACCAAAGCATCTTGGAGGTCTTGGTTTTTGGGATATGGAGATGTTCAACCTGGCCCTGCTAGAACAGCAGTCCTGGCGTATGCTGCAAAACCCCCTGTCTCTGAGTGCGAGGATCTTGAAAGCAGTATATCACCCTAACTCGGACATATTTGGCGCAACACTAGGGTCTCACCCCTCGCAGATTTGGCGGGCCATTTTGGATGGACGAGATATCATGGTTCAGGGACTGGTGCGCAGAATTGGAGACGGTGAAACGACAAATATATGGGAGGATAATTGGTTGCTGAGACCAAACATGAAGAGGCCGATCACTTCTCTAATTCAGGATCCACCAATGAGAGTGGCTGAGGTGATAGACCATACTTCATCATCCTGGAAGGAGGATCTGGTCCGGACGGTGTTTATACCGATAGATGCAGCAGCCATATTGCAAATACCCCTTTGTACACGCCAGACTGGCGATTTCTGGGCTTGGTCCGAGGAGCGGAAGGGCATGTTTTCTGTGCGATAGGCGTACCGGAAGATCCAGTGAACAAAGCTAAGTCGCGAGGCATGGTTGGATGAAGATGGGTCCTCTTCCGACTCCCTAGGTGCTGACCAGGGTTGGACCGAATTGTGGCGGATCAAGGTTCCCTCAAAGCTGAAATTCTTCTTATGGAGGCTCGCCAAGCATTCTGTCCCCACAGCAGCGTTACTCCATCATCGGAATATGTCAACTTCACGAGCTTGCTGTCTTTGCGGGGCTGTTGACACCTGGCGCCATGCTCTAGTGGACTTCACGGTCTCTAGGAGCACTTGGGCACTGTCTTCAGAGGCGATCCTTGACAAAATGAGCACATGCAGAGAGGAAAACGCAAAAAGATGGTTGTTCATCATGCACGAAGCGCTCAACCAAGATGATTTTCATGTCTTTGTCGTCACCCTATGGGCGCTATGGGGTGCTCGAAGGAAGGCAATGTACAAGGATATCTTCCAAACACCTTATGCCATCAGTGGGTTCGTAAATTCCTACATTGCAGAACTCAAGGCCCTCAAGGAGCCGGGGCTGGCTGGCATTAGGGCGCCACAAAATCAAGTTAATCACTGGATTGCACCGCCATTGGGGATGGTCAAGATCAATGTAGATGCCGCAGTAGGCCAGGCGCGAGGTGCAGCGGGAGCAATCTGTAGAGACCGAGATGGAACTTTCTTGGGAGCTTCGGCGGTGGTTTTCTCCCATCTTTCAGATCCCGGCACCTTGGAGATGCTCGCAATCAGGGAGGCTCTGGCGTTGGCAGATGACATATATGTAAGAAGGGTACATATTGCTTCTGATTGTAAAGTGGCCGTCGACGACATCCAACAGCGAAACAAAGGAAGCTACGGGGCAATTGCGCATGAAATTATACAACATAGGTCTGAATTTGAGGCTTGTAATATACTTCATGAATTTAGGAGCACGAATATTGAGGCTCACAAACTAGCAAAGCACGCTTTATCTCTTAGGGTTGGCCGTCATGTTTGGTTAGGCCAGCCCAACGATCTTGGTTTTGTCCCTGTAAATATTGTGACGACGTAATAAAGCTTTGCAGTTTGTCTCAAAAAAAACCAAAGGCGGCCCATGGCACACAGTAAGACAACCAATTATCCCAAGTGAACTTTTCTAATTTTGGAAGGCAGACCAATTCAAGTCTCTCAAAACCACAATTGATGATTTCTAGAACACGGAGTTTTGAATTGGATGCATCAATCTTAAACAAGGAGCCATCACCAATGCACAGAAAGAGGCGGGCTTAGATGCTTAAGTTGCTTGCAGCAATCAAACAGAAGATGGTGCGCATCCAATTTGTCAATGCGTACATTGTATAGGGACAGCCTTGTGAGGCAATGGAGCACAATAGGGTAGGCACTGAAAAACCCATCTATTTGTCAGGCTCGCTGTTGCATATACTCCTCACTAGAGTTCCTCTCCCGAATATCAAGAATAGCGAGATCTAATTCTTTCAACAAACGACTATCAACTGCATCACCTACCAGTTGGCCGTTTTCGCACAAGAAATTCTTGATCAAGTAGATCTTAAGTTGCAAAGTTGAGATGCTGGATTCTCCATGTCGGTTAACCAAGAAGCTCCGAGTTGCTTCATCCATATCCTTCTCCTCGATAGGCTTCGGGTGTGGAATAGATAGGAAATTTTTGGCATCAATGCTAAGCTCGGGCAGCAACCAAGGAAGGCACCTCCACCGTGTAGACAACGCACTTGTCCTGGCAGCTGTTCTTAGATCGATTCTCCCCAAGATGGACAGTAAAATGTCATCCATCAGCATGCTGAGTCGATCTTCCTCCTCTGGTTGCTGCGAAATTATGGATCTATTTAGTTACTGAATGTCTATATCCATCAATACATAAGTAGTTCAAAAAACACCAGTTGCTAAGAACAGAAAAGGTTGTTTGTATCTTTGTGTGTTCCTAGGAAATTCTACATAGGATAAATCTAGTACGGGAGTTGGACAACAAATTTTGAACAAAGAGGCTCGGCGAACAAGTGATGATAGCCGGAAAGAAGAAGGGGCCATGATCATATTCTTACCTTAGGAGTGACTCCCCCAGAAACCATCTTGGCAACGTCGCTGATTATTCCGGAACCAAGTTGAACAGTATAAGGATCAGGAGTATGGGTCAGGGGAAGCAGATAAATCTCATCCAAAGCAGCCGTGATCTAGTCGTGATGGTGTGGAGGAGGTCGAGCGCCGTAGTAAGGTTTAGGTTTTGGTTGGGTAATTGCACTTGTGGGAGTGGGACAAGAGGGGAGAGGTCGCCGGACGAGGTGGCGGCGCTGAAGCAGAGTCCGAGAAGAGGAGGAGGACGCCTTGAGCGCTGAAGCAGAGTCCGAGAAGAAGAGGAGAGCAAGGAGAAGCGAGGTGGGTCCAATTGTTCAATTGTGAGGAGTGTAGGTATGAAAAGCTTTGTACTTGTTGTTCCATTGATAATTTGATTCGGATATCCGACCATGTAAGGTTACGTAATTCAAAAACAAACGATTTTTATAAACTTATATATATATGAAAAATTCATCCTACCACCTGGGGATAGTTACCCCACATGTCTCATATACCACCTTATGGTAGTATATATTCTACTTTATCATTTTAAGTATGTTCATATACTATATATAAGATACTCCAAAGTGGGTTACATGAAAAAAATGCAAGTTAGCCAATGATTTTTATTATATTTATGAAATACGTGTATATTTAAACCATGGCTACAACTTAGACCACGGTGGGAATGCACTCCTTTGTCATTACATGTTTAGCGTTCGCTGGGACGTCCACGATTATAAGGAAATCGCCAGAACTTCTCGCATAGGCAGCGAGCTCATGGGCCATTTGTTCCTATTCCTGCTTACATTGCTGATCTCCGAGAAGGCAAAACCAGCAAGCAACTTCCTTGCATCTGCCATAATAGCACGGCATGCAGACTTGCTATGACTCCCAGGCTGCAGCTCACCCCCAACAAAGGCGCAGTCAGTTTCTAGAATCATCTGTCCACTGTATAGCTTCACGAACTCCGACAGTCCCATCAAGATCGCGGCGCTTTCCACCTCTTCCACTGATCTGCACCGATCTAGGCGCCGTCCAGTGGACATGAGCACCATCCCCATATGGTTCCTTGCCACAGCTTCCCCCCACGAGTCTCCAGATTCCCCTAGGAAAGCAGCATCAAAATTTAACTTGACCATACCCGGAGGGGGGGCAACCCAGAGATTGTCCTCTGGGGTTGGTGGCATTGACGGTTTGGTCGGCGACAATGACAGTTTTCCTTTGTCTGCATCCATCACCGGATTACTTGCAGCCACAAACATCTCATCATGTAGCTGTAATAGATACTGCACAGATCCTGCTACTGTGTCCTTCCTATCCCCATGAATCACATTATTTCTAAGACTCCATGCCCGCCACAAAATTAGCATGATTTTATCTCTGACTTCTTTGGCATTGACAAGGAACAGCATCTGCAACCAGTCAGGGCCAGTACACCTGAGCTCCGGCTCCTTTGGGAGATTCCAATGTGCTCTCATTGCATGTCTCAACGCCCTGCTCCTTGTGCATTATACAACAGCATGTTATTCATCCTCCTTTTCTACTCCGCAAATATCACAGGTATTATCAACAGTAATTGTCCGTCTGAAGGTATTGTGCTTGGTGGCCAGGGAATTAGTGGCGACCCTCCATCCAAAGATTTTTACTTTCTCCGG
Source organism: Triticum aestivum (assembly GCF_018294505.1). NCBI lineage: Eukaryota > Viridiplantae > Streptophyta > Magnoliopsida > Poales > Poaceae > Triticum > Triticum aestivum. The sequence goes on from NC_057794.1 coordinate 572,936,076, forward strand.
TACATTTAACTTCCAAATGACGTCCCAAATACTTCGATTTCCAGGCTCACTAATAGAGCTAGATGCCGAGCTGTTGCTATCTCTTTTAAGTGAATCTGCTAACTTGTATGCACTTTTAACTGTGAATACACCAGATTTTTCATAGTGCCAAGCCACTGAATCCTCCATATTAGACTTTGGAATTTTAAGGTGGCAGATCTCTTCCGCATCGAACACATGGAAAATCTGTTTCACTAGCTCTGTTTTCCATTCTTTGGTCTCCAGGTCGATCAATTGGTTAACCCACCTTAGTCTCGTTCTTTTGATAAAAGAAGCTACTTTCAAGCCGTCTGATCTTGGAATCCATTGATCTCTTGTGATTTGAATCTTCTTTCCATCACCAATGCGCCAAATGAGCCCTTTCTTCAGGAGTTCCAAGCCAAACTCAATTCCTCTCTAGGCCGAAGAGGCATCGGAAGAAAAAACCGTGTCCAGTAGGTTACCATTAGGATAATACTTGGATTTGAGAACCCTAGCACACAGGCTCTCAGGTTTCTGAACCAACCTCCAACCTTGACTTGCTAGGAGGGCCTGGTTAAACATATGCATGTCTCGAAATCCAATGCCACCATCTCTCTTCGGTTTCGTCATATTCTTCCATGACATCCAATGGACCTTCCGTTTCTCATCCTTGTCCCCCCACCAAAAATCTCTGATGATTTTCTCATAATTATCGCATAAGCTATGATTTAATTTGAAGACACCCATTACGTAGGTGGGGAGAGATTGCGCCACTGTCTTGACATTTACTTCCTTTGCCGCCTGAGACATGAACCTCTCGTTCCAGAGGTTGCACCTTTTTCCAAATCTATCCATTATAGGCTGAAAACTACCATTCTTCATTCTACCTTCCGACGTAGAAAGTCCCAAATACTTGCTCTCGAAAGAAGCAGTCTCCACGCCTAGGATCTCTTTAATGTCCTCTCTATCTTGTAGCCGGCTCGTTTCGCAGAATAGGATAGAACATTTGTTTCTGCTTAGCAGCTGGCCAGTGGCCAATTGGAACTCATCCAGAACCTCCTTCGCCATCGCAGCTTGGTCTACCGACGCCTTGAAAAAGAGGAGGCTATCATCGGCAAAAAGCAAGTTTGAGATCCCCGGGCTGCCCCGAGCCACCTTCAGGGGCGTGATACGCCCAGCTCTTACCTCTCCGTCCAACAGGGTAGCTAAACCATCAGCCACAAAGAGAAATAAATAAGGACTCAGTGGGTCACCTTGTCTGAGGCCTCTAGAGGGAGTGAAGGATTCCAACATATCTCCATTGCAATTGACCGAGAACGTGACCGTTCGGACACATGTCATCACCCATTTCGTCCACCTCTCATCAAAGCCCATCTTGTTTAGAACACCTTCTAAAAACACCAGCCGACTCGACTGTAGGCTTTTGCGAGGTCTAACTTGTACGCTACATATGTATCTCTCTGATTTTTACTGTGCTGAATTTTATGGAAGCATTCGAATGCGATAATGGCGTTGTCAGTGATCATTCTGTCGGGGACGAAAGCGCTCTGTGATTCAGAAATCAGTTCATCAAGGAAGGGGCGTAACCTATTGACCAGCACCTTCGAGATGACCTTATAAATGACGTTGCATAGGCTTATTGCGCGGTAATCCTTGATGCTCTTCGGGATCAAGACGATGGTAGTCTCATTGATACATTCCGGCATAATTCCATCAGCAAAAAAGTTTAGGACTCCCTGAATCACTTCCTCCTTCAACACGCCCCAATTCTTCTGAAAAAACCGGGCCGGGAATCCGTCCGGTCCAGGGGCCTTTAGAGGGCCAATCTGGAAGAGAGCATCACTAACTTCTGTTTCAGTGAACGGTTTGGTGAGTGCATTATTCATGTGGTCGTCCACTCTCATCGGAATCAGATAGCCTACGTACTTTTGAACTGCATAATAGCATCTACAAACCGGACCCATACCCACCATAAACGTCCGGACGGGCTGCGCGGTCATTGTCCAGATAAAAAAAACACCCAACTGGTCTACCCATATCCAGCTTAAATGCCTGGACCAACGGACACTCTCCATATTCGGCCCATATCTGGGCGGATATGGGGACACCAGGACGCGTCGGGGCACGCCCGCCACATAAGCCTGGCTCGCTATGGCCTGCATTGCCCCACCACTGTCCCCACACTCTCGGATGAACCCTAGCAACTCTTAGTCCACTCCCACTCTCCGCTTTCCTCTCGTCTTCTCCACTTCTCTCACCCGAATATCTCCGTCTCCTCTGCCTGGGCCAACTCCGACGACGCCCGGTAGCGAGTCCAATCCAATGGATTGGGACAACCTCATGAAGGATGAGCACTCCCACAGCGATGCACCCCGACTACAAGGAGCTCGCGCTCCGCATCTCCATCGAGCGGTCACGATTAGACACCGGCGAAAACTCAAGCTTAGTGGCTTCCATCGCCAGCTCCTCTAGGTCACGTCGCCGCTAAACTGCCCGTGGTTGCCTTTCTCGCTCTGCCCTGCTCCAGATCTAGAGTAGGGCGGCTCATTCCCCTTCGGTTCCGGCACCGCCCGGGCAGCGTTGGGTGCTTGTGCCTGCGGCTCCGGTGTGCATGCGCATGCCGGAGTCGGAGGCGAAGGCTACCCGGCGCGAGCGGCAACGGGTGGCGGCCATGACGAAGCCCGACTTGTCCCGACAGCGTGCATGCTCCGTGCCGGTGGATCTGGAGGAGGCGCTCCTCTGTGGGCTGATGCGACGCTCGCTCACCACAGTGGAGACCGACACAAGAGCTCTAGCGGAAGAACGCGAAGGTGATCTGCCTTGAGCTTGTTAGACTGTATAGCTTCTGTAGTTGTATACGTATATGTACGTATGATGTAACTTGTACCCCTTCATTATATATATGAGATAGGCCACCCCTAGAGGGTTGAGCCGGTTCCCCCAATTTTATTGTTTGACATGGTATCAGCCTAGGTCAACACGCTTCCGCCCAAACCCTCCAACCCGCCGCCGCCGCGGTTTCCTATCGCTTGCGCCGTGCCGCCGCCGTCTCTGCGATCGCGTCGCCGTCGCCATGTCGGGCCCTGCCGCATCCGGCTCCTCCACGGCTAGCTTCTTGCCGGCCTTCCTCGCGGCTCTTCTCTCCCGACCTCTCGACGCCGCCGCGGCTTCAACCTCTCCGATCAGGACGAGGAGCCTCGGGGTCCCTTTTCTCCTCGTCGCCGGGTCATGCGATCGTGCCGTATCCCGCTGGTGCCACAGCGGGCGCCCCTTCGTCCGCCTCCTTCAGTGATGCGCCGATTGCCCCGTCTAGTGGGGGCCAGTCCTTCGCGCTGACGACGTCCTCGTCGGCCCTGATGGCTGGCTTCGCTGCCTCAGGCTCGGCCCCCTCGTCGTTCGTTCCCGCGACTACGACACCCACGGCCGCGACTGTGGTTGCAACCGTGGTCTCTGCCTCTACGGCGTATACGCCTCCGGCGGTCTACTCTGCGGGCTCTTTGCCGCCGCCGCCATTTCACTTCGGGAACCTCATCACCATCAAGCTGTCATCAGACAACTACATCTTCTGGCGTGCACAGGTCCTCTCGCTCCTCGGGAGTCATTATCTCCTGGGCTACGTCGACGATTCTCTCCCCTGTCCCCCTGCGCTGGTGGATAGCGTGCACGGCCCGGTCTACAATCCGGCGCATCGTGTCTGGACAGGGCAGGACCAGGCGAACCTCTCCTCCATCCAGGGGTCGCTCACTCCGGCTGTTGCTGGACTTGTTGTCTTCGCCAAGACGTCTCATGAGGCATGGACCATTCTCGAGCGCTCGTTTGCGGCGTAGTCGCAGGCTCGTGTCTCCACGCTTCGTTGCCAGCTTGGTGAGTGTCAAAAGCTGGACTCCACGGCCACTGAGTTCTACAACAAGGTCAAGGGCCTTGCCGACACGTTGGCCTCCATTGGGCAGCCCCTCACCGACTCCGAGTTCAACTTGTTCATTGTCAATGGTCTCGATGAGGAGTATGACACCCTGGTCGAGATCATCAATGAGCGGGGTAACTCGAACCTTATGATGGCGCATGAGGTCTTTTCCCGTCTCCTTCTCACGGAACATCGGGTTGAGTCGCGCCGCTCCAGGGTCAGTGGGGGCTCTCTCTCGGCCAACGCCGCCACCAAGGGTGGCCGCTCTTCTTCATCATCCCGGACCCCTTCAGGGCTACCACCGCTGCCTGCCTCGGCCCTCCTGCTACCGCGACATTACCAGGGGCTGGCGGTAAGCGTGTGTGTCAGCTCTGTGGCATTGAAGGGCACTGGTCCTCTAAGTGTCACAAACACTTTCAAAAGAGTTTTCTGGGTCTCGGCAATGATGGTAAGGACACGCGCAACTTTGCGCGTCAGGTGGCCATGGCAGATTGGCTGGTGTCCACGAAACAGCAAGGGCACACTCAGTCCTACTCTGTTGATCCCCACTGGTACATGGACTCTGGGGCCACGGAGCATCTGACGAGTGAGATGGGCAAGCTCCATACTCGCGAACCCTACCATGGCTCCGACAAGATCCACACCACCAATGGAGCAGGTATGCATATATCTCATATTGGTCAAGCATCTCTTCTCACTAGGCATGCAAATAGGAGTCTTGAACTTCGTAATGTGCTTAGAGTTCCCTCTGTGACATGTAATCTTCTTTCTGTTCCTAAACTCACACGTGATAATAATGTGCTTTGTGAATTTCATCCTTTTGATCTTTTTATTAAGGATCGGGGCACGAGGGACATTCTTCTTAGCGGGCGGTTGTGCCAGGGCCTCTATCGTCTGGAGCATCCTGGTGTCGCTCGTGTTTCAGTGGAGTTCGGGTATCTCCGTCACAGTGGCATGCTTGTCTTGGTCACCCGGCCACACCTATCGTTCGTCATGTTTTGCGTCGTCATGAGCTTCCTAGCATGTCTAGTAATAAAGATGTAGCAGTGTGTGATGCTTGTCAGCAGGGGAAGAGTCATCAACTTCCTTTTTCGGAGTCTAGTCGTGAGGTGAAACATCCTTTAGAACTTGTGTTTTCAGATGTATGGGGTCCTGCTCAGACTTCTGTCAGTGGTCACAATCATTATATCAGTTGCGTTGATGCTTATAGTCGTTTTACCTGGCTTTATCTTATTAAACGCAAATCTGATGTGTTTGACATTGTTGTTCAGTTTCAAAAACATGTTGAACGCCTTCTCAAGCACAAAATTGTTCATGTTTAGTCGGACTAGGGGGCGAATATCACAACCTCAACTCCTTCTTTTCGTCGCTTGGGATCGCTCACCATTTAGCACGTCCACATACACATCAACAGAATGGTTCTGTGGAACGTAAGCATCGTCACATTGTTGAAACTGGTCTTACTCTTTTGGCCCATGCATCGGTTCCGTTTCGATTCTGGAGTGATGCTCTCACCACTGCATGTTTTCTCATAAACCGTACTCCCGCTCGTGTTTTGAACATGAAGACTCCCATTGAGGTTCTCCTTAATGAACAACCTGATTATACCTTTTTTAAGGTTTTTGGGTGTGCTTGCTGGCCACATCTTCGCTCATATAACAAGCGCAAGCTTGAGTTTCGTTCCAAGAAGTGTGTCTTTCTTGGCTATAGCTCTCTTCATAAAGGATATAAATGTCTTCATGTTCCCACAAATCGTGTCTATATATCTCGGGATGTTGTGTTTGATGAGCATGTTTTCCCCTTTGTCAAGCTCCATGTGTCCACTGCTGAACCACCATCTTTGCATTCATCCTCTGTTGCATCTGACCAATTTGACGATATTGCATACTCTCCTATTTTGTTGCCTAACCATGGTGCAGGCACTGGACGTGGGGCTCGTTTGCAAATTTTGGAGGCGCCATCGCCTCCCTCGCTGGTCTTACCAGCGGCTCACAACGATCAGGGTGTTCCCCTGCATGGCTTCGATCCTCGTGCCCATGCACGTTCGGTCGAGCTGCCCACCGCGCCATGTGCTTCGGCCCCCCGGGCCTCTGGGCTGCCTGCGTCGTTGGCTGGGCCGACCGGCTTGGCGCCCCTGGACCCTGAGCTAGTCTTGCCGCTTCGCTCGGCTCCACCGGCCTCGGCGCCCCTGGCCCCTGAGCCGGCCTCGCCGCTTCGCTCGGTCACGCCGGCCCCATCGCCTTCTCGGCCCGTCTCGCCGGTTTCGCCTGGGCCGTCCTCGCCTGGGCCGAGCTCACCTGCCTCCAGTGTGCTCTCACCGGTGCTCTCTGAGGCCTCCCCGTCGCTGGCCGAGTCGTTTTCGCCCTCGCCGTCTTCATCACCTGAGTCCTGTCCAGCTTTTGTGGCTCCTATGGTTCCTCAACGACCACACACACGGAGATGCAGTGGTGTTTTTCAGCCCAAACAGTGCATTGATGGTACTGTTGCTTGGTTGGCTGCATGTCTGGCTGCTGCTCGTGCGGATCCTACCTCTGAGCCTTGTACGTATCAAGCTGTTATGAGTATACCTCATTGGAGAGAGGCCATGGAGCAGTAGTATCATGCTCTTCTTGTAACCAGACATGGACCCTTGTTCCGCCACCACCCTGTGTTAATGTCATTGATTCTAAATGGGTTTTCAAAGTAAAGAAGCATTCTGATGGTTCTATCGAGCGCTACAAGGCGCGGCTGGTTGCTAGAGGTTTTCGGCAGCGTTATGGTCTTGATTATGAAGACACCTTCAGTCCAGTGGTTAAACCTACTACTATCAGGCTTCTTCTCTCTATTGCAGTTACTCGGGGTTGGTCTCTTCGTCAGCTTGATGTGCAAAATGCTTTTCTCCATGGTGTTCTGGAAGAGGAGGTATATATGCGGCAGCCCCTGGGTTCTCTGATCCTGATCGTCCTGATTATCTGTGTCGGCTCACTAAAGCAGTCTATGGTCTGAAGCAAGCTCCTCGTGCTTGGCATGCTCATCTTGCGACAGCCCTTCGTGCTCATGGTTTTGCATCATCAGCTGCCGACTCTTCGTTATTTCTTATACAAAGTCCCGAAGTTACCATGTATCTGCTGGTCTATGTGGATGATATTATCCTCGTCAGTTCCTCTCAGTCGATCGCTGCTGCTCTTGTTCGGTCTCTTGGTGCTGACTTTGCGGTCAAAGATCTTGGGCAGCTTCACTACTTCCTCGGTGTGGAAGTTGCTTCTGTTCCCAATGGTCTTGTTATGACGCAAAAGAAGTACTCTTTGGATTTGTTGCAGCGGGCTGGGATGCTTAAGTGCAAACCGACTACTACACCAATGTCTGCCACTGATAGGATTACTGCTGTTGATGGTGACCTCCTGCCTTCTGCTGATGCGACACAGTACAGGAGTATTGTTGGTGGGCTGCAGTACTTGACGATCACACGTCCAGATATATCATTTGCTGTTAACAGAGTATGTCAGTATCTTCAGGCACCTCGTGACACTCATTGGTCTGCGGTGAAGCACATCTTGCGCTACATTCGCTTCATGTTGTCCTAAGGTTTGCACATTCGACCGAATCCCTCTGGAGTCATTTCGGCGTATTCTGATGCGGATTGGGCTGGCAGTCCGGATGACAGGTGATCCACGGGCGGCTATGCTGTGTTCTTTGGTTCTACCTTGATCGCCTGGAGTGCTCGGAAACAGGCTACTGTTTCACGTAGCAGTACTGAAGCTGACTATAAGGCTGTGGCTAATGCAACTGCAGAAATTATCTGGGTACAGTCTTTGCTTCAGGAATTGGGTATATCTCAATCACAGTCTCCTATTCTTTGGTGTGCTAACATCGGTGCTACATACCTATCTGCTAATCCGGTATTCCATGTCCGAACAAAACACATCGAAGTGGACTATCATTTTGTACGGGAACGGGTATCTCAGAAGCAACTACAGATCAAGTTTATCTCTTCCAAGGATCAACTTGCAGACATCTTCACCAAGCCATTACCTCTTCCACAGTTCGAGACTTGTCGGCGCAATCTTACCCTTCTAGATTCTTTAGGAAGTGGCTAAGATTGAGGGAGGGTGTTAGACTGTATAGCTTCTGTAGTTGTATACATATATGTACGTATGATGTAACTTGTACCCCTTCATTATATATATGAGATAGGCCACCCCTAGAGGGTTGAGCTGGTTCCCCCAATTCTATTGTTTGACAGAGCTCGAGGCTTCGGAGTGCCTCGCGAGGGAGAAGGAGAGCGCCAAGGCAATGGCAGCACGCCACACCTGGGAGCAGGGCAGCACCTTCCATCGTCTAGCGGACTACATCTCCTCCGTGTCGGAGAGCGGCACCACCAGCTCAGACGGCGACGACGATCCTCCCGTCGCCGACCGCAAGGGCAAGGGCCCTGCCAAGAAGTGGTAATATCACCCTCGCCATGGTCTTTTTTATTTGATCTAGTTTAATCCATTGAACTTTCTCTATTTTGGGTCCGATTAGTTTGTCGGATGAACTATCTATGCCTGAATCTATCTATATTTCTCTGTTTGATGAACTTGTTTGTGGTGTTGATCTACGTGTTACGTTGTTGCATGACTTGTATGGATTTGAGTGTGGGGATATTGGTTCTAAAGTTGCGGACATAGTTAGATATATGGGGAGTGCTCGGTCAGTGCTAGCAGGGACAACAAAATAAAGTTTTTGCAGACTGCCTTATCAAAGTACGTGTCCAGCTCTCATTTCGATGGCTTAGTAAATCGTTTTGCAGACAATCATCTGCTGGTTTCTTTTCATTTTTTGCGGGGGAATCTACTAGTGACTTCCCCATGTGCCTATTGCATTACATTTCGCACGAGCGTGTTTGGTTGCATGTACTCAGTAAATGAAAATTCATTTGCACACCTAGAGCATACATAATGTTTCTTACAGTATTACATAAATATTGAATATCATTTCACCTGAGATATGCCCTCTTTAACTAGTTTAGTACAGCCCTTTATTCATAGAAAATTATCCATGGCGAGAATATGCCATCTCTACAACACGATAGCTTTAGCCGAGAGAAAAAACCCGCTTTGTCCCGTCCGCTCCCGCGAGGGGCGAAGCCCTAGGCGCTGCCGGCCCTAGTCCACCTTCCGCCTCCCCTTCCCCTCGCAGCCATCGGAGGGTGCAGCCGGGCAAAGCCTAGTCCGCGTCGGCGGCGGTGGGGCTCTCCTTCCTCCTCGTTTGGCAATGTGTGGCATGGAATGCAGTGGTCGGCGGGGGCACTGTGCTCGGCGTGGGGCACGGCGGCGGTGAGGTGCGTAGGGTGCGCTGGCGGTGTAGGCGTGCGTGCTTGCTACGGTGGCTGCGCGGGCAGGTGGTGCATGCCTACGCGGTGCGGCGGGCTTGGGACTCTCGATCCAGATCGGGGTCATGTCCGGCCGGCTGCACAAGGGCGGCACGACAGTGGCGGCGGGGAAGCTGGGTGGTGAGGGGGCATGCATGTTCTGCGGGCATCCCTCCTTTGTAGTGGATGAGGGGAGTGGCGCGGTCACCCCGGCGGATCCAAGCTTCCGTCGGGGGAGCCATGGGTGGCAAGCACGGGCTGGCCTCGGTCTGGCTGGCTCCGGTGCCGCTGCTTGCGGTTTCGCCGATGGGCTTGGACTCCTGGTTAGCGGCCGACGGCCTGGGGTTGTGCTTGTTAGAATAAATCCGAGGCACTCCGTCGATCATTCGAGGATCAAGCAATCACACGAGCGGCGGCCTCCTCGGCGGAGGACCGCCGGGCGCAATGAGTCTAGTTTGCTGGAACTGTCGAGGGATAGGCAACGCCCCGACAGTTCAAGAGCTACGCGAGATTGTGACTAAGTTTGCCCCTAAAGTGCTTTGTATTGTGGAGACTCAAATTGATAGAGTTAGAGCTGAAAATCTATCTAGCACTCTAGGTTATGATTGCTCTTTTGCTGTGGACGCCACTGGTAGAAGTGATGGTTTAGCTATATTTTGGAACAATGAAATAAAAATTGAGATTTTGGGTTATTCCAAGTACCACATAGATGTAAAAATCAGTGATCTGGGTGATACCCCGTGGAGGGTGTCTTTTTTCTATGGGGAAGCTCAAACACACTTGAGATATAATACCTGGGACACTATGAAGAACTTGGCTACCTTAAACAATCTTCCATGGTCATGCCTTGGAGATTTCAATGAGGTGCTGCGTTTTGACGAGCACGACGGCGTTGGCCAGAGGAGTCGGACTCAGATTCAAGGTTTCCGCGACGTGGTTGATATATGTGGACTGGTAGACCGGGGGTCTCAGGGAAGGCCTTGGACTTTTGAGAAAAAAGTCATGGGCGGGACGTACACTCGAGTACGCCTAGACAGAGCTCTTGGGTCGGCTGAATGGTGCGCTCAATTCCCTCTCTCCATGGTGGAACATCTTACTACAGCAACCTCGGATCACTCGGCAGTACTGCTCCAATTAGATGTGCCAGCCCGATGATCGAAGAAGAGGTTCCAGTACGAGGTTATGTGGGACTCCCACCCAGACTTGAAGCAAGCCGTGGATGCTGCATGGAACTTAAATGGTCAAAACTCATCGGCCGGTGCATTACGTGCTAAGCTAGCGTCCCTAGCTAGCAACTTGGGGGAGTGGAGTAAGTGCACATTTGGAAGTGTCAGAGGAGAAATAAAGAAACTAAAAAGCGATCTGGACAGGTTGAGAAACGACCCAGCTAGGACGGGTCCAACACATGTCGAAATAAAAGTAAATGACAGGCTCATTGAGCTTTATCTTCGCAAAGAGTTGATGTGGAGACAGAGATCTCGGATTCAGTGGCTCTCAGAAGGAGATAGGAATACACGCTTTTTTCAGCTCAGGGCCTCGATGAGGAGAAGGAAAAACCTCATTAAAGCATTACAGAGACCGGACGGACAATTGACTGAAGACCCGACAGAGATGCAGGCCCTAGCACTTGATTTTTACAAGGTGCTCTATACGTCAGAAGGAGTGCAAGGAGTTCAAGAGGTCTTGAATCATGTCCCGGTTAAAGTGACGGCAGAGATGAACGAGATGTTGACAGCGCCATATGAACGGGAAGAGGTGAAAAAAGCTTTGTTTCAGATGTTCCCTACAAAATCACCGGGGCCGGACGGCTTCCCGCTGCACTTCTTCCAGAGACACTGGGATGTTTGTGGCGTTTCTGTCACTGATGCTATTCTTGGTATTCTTCGGGGAGAGGAAAGTGCGGAATGCATTAATGACACACTCCTGGTCCTAATCCCGAAGGTATCCAACCCAACACTTTTATCTCAATTTCGTCCCATTAGTCTTTGTAATGTATTCTACAAAATAGCATCAAAGGTGTTGGCTAATCGCTTGAAAGAGATTTTGCCTGAAATAGTTTTTGAGGAACAGTGGGCCTTTGTCCCGGGGAGGATGATCACGGACAATATTATCTTGTCTTATGAGTGCTTACATTTTATGAAGAGAAGTAGGGCGAAAAACAACAGCTACTGTGCACTCAAGTTGGACATGATGAAGGCATACGACAGGGTTGAGTGGAGCTATTTGAGGGCAATGATGGAGAAACTTGGCTTTGCTGCACCTTTGATTTCTGTTGTTATGAGTCTGGTGAGCTCTGTTTCTTTTTCTGTTATGTTCAACGGAACTAAATTAGAAGAGTTTAAGCCATCTCGTGGAATTTGGCAGGGAGATCCTATCTCTCCATATCTTTTCTTGTTAGCAGCGGAGGGCCTTTCGTGCCTATTAAAATCTCAAAATCAGTCATCACAGCTCAGTGGAATCAAGGTGGCCCCATCGGCTCCGTCGGTGAACCATCTTTTATTCGCGGATGACAGCCTACTGTTTTTCAGGGCAAGTGTTAATGGAGCGGAGGAGGTATCAAACCTACTGGAAACATATTGTTTGGCATCAGGACAGAGGGTGAATAGAGAAAGATCTTCTATATTTTTCAGTAAAGGCTGTCCACAGATTGTTCGTGATGCGGCGAAGGGGCATTTGCAAGTACCAAATGAATCTTTAACTGACAAATATTTGGGTATGCCCACTGATGTAGGTCATTCAAAAAAGGATACTTTCAAATATATAAGTGATCGCATCTGGGATAAAGTCAAAGGATGGATGGGTAAGATATTATCGGTAGGTGGCAAAGATGTTTTGATTAAATCAGTTGCACAGGCGATCCCGGTATATTCTATGTCATGTTTTAGGTTGCCACGGGGACTATGCAAACATATTAACAACATTATCAGGAAATTTTGGTGGGGATGTAAGCAAGGAAAAAGAAAACCTGCATGGGTTTCTTGGGAAGTGATGACGAGACCCAAGTATTTGGGAGGGCTAGGTTTCCGAGATTTGGAACTTTTTAACCTTGCATTATTATCACGACAGGCATGGAGGTTGTTGCAGGAGCCTACATCATTGAGTGCTAGGATTCTCAAGGCGAGCTACTATCCAGAAGGGTCTATTCTGTCGGCAGAACTTGGTTCCCGCCCCTCTCAAATTTGGCGGGCAATTCTTGACAGCAGAGAAATCTTGAAACAAGGTATCATCAAGAGGATTGGCAATGGGCAATCAACAGATATTTGGACAGATAATTGGCTAGCAAAAGAATCATCACTAAGACCAATTTTATGTCGTGTGGCTGATCCTCCATCTAAAGTTTCAGAGTTGTTAATTCCAGGTACAGCACAATGGAATGTGAACTACATCCGTAGTGTATTTCTGCCTGTCGATGCGGACACTATTTTGAAAATTCCAGTGTGCACACGGAATATGGAGGATTTTTGGGCGTGGCACCCAGATAGGAAGGGTGTTTTCTCTGTTAGCTCTGCATACAAATTCATTATCAAAACCAAAATGCAGCGGGAAGACTGGCTTGAAGAGAGAAGTGGTGCGTCGAATAACTCAAGACAGGAGGAAGATTGGACTACGCTTTGGAGGTTCTCGGTTCCATCTAAAGTGAAAATATTCCTGTGGAGACTCGCACGCCACTTACTGCCGACAACATATGTGCTAAAGAAACGGAACATGTCTACGGTTGATGCATGCCCATTGTGTGGGAGGGAAGACTCTTGGAGACACGCACTAATCAGTTGCACCATGGCGCGTTGTATTTGGGCCTTGTCAGATTCAGAGGTGGTGCAGCGTATGGGAGATAATCAGGAGCCGGGTGCCAAGAACTTTCTCTTCGACATGCAGGAGTCGTTGAGCCATGACCAGTTTACAACTATGGTTGTTACCCTATGGTCTATCTGGTACACAAGACGGAAAGCAGTCTATGAAGCTATTTTTCAGAGCCCAAGTCAAACAAATTCATTCATTAACTCATATTTGATGGATTTGCGAGGACTGCATAAACCAGCAACAAGCAGGGTTCCTTGTGCGAGCTCGGGTCCTAGGGTGGTACAAGTCCAGAGGTGGCTGCCTCCGATGGGGGACAAAGCAAAGATCAATGTCGACGGAGCTGTAGGTCGGCATGGCCATTGTGGAGTGGCAGCAGCAATATGCAGGGATAGCACCGGGCTTTACCTGGGCTCTTCTCTTGTTGTGTATGCAGGTATATATTATTGACCCGACTCTTCTCGAAGCATTTGCGTGTAGAGAAGCTCTTACACTTGCAGAGGACCTGGGAATTCAGATGATGCACGTTGCTTCAGATTGTAAGGAAGTGGTGAAGGACATTAAGCAAGGGTCGGGAGGATATCATGGTGCCATCATCCAGGAAATAATTGCTAGGAAAAATGATATGATTTCATGTACTTTCACTCATGAACGTAGAGTTTTTAATTTCGAAGCGCATAATCTCGCCAAGTTTGGTTGTAATTTAGGTGTAGGTCGTCATGTTTGGTTGGGGTCTCCTCATGACCAAAACATTGTACCTTTAATTATTGAGCAGTAAAGAAGGCGAGATTTCTCAAAAAAAAAGCAATCACACGAGCACGACATCGAAATTTGTTAACGAGGTTCATCGATATGGCTACATCCCCGTGGCTTGACTATGGATGCTCCTCCCCATGACACCGCTACAATACCGTACCCGGTCGCCCTGGACACCGGCACATGCCGCCGGCTTCCCCTGCGTTCCCCTGCTATTATGTTGGCATAGGTTACATCATGTGTCTAGCCCCGCTATATATGAGAGGCCTAGGATACAAGTGTCCTACTAGGACACGACTCCATATTCTATGTAAACACAATACAACTCAGAGTCCAACTGTAACCTAACTTGTACACTATATTCGACACAACTCCAACAAACTCCACCTTGGCGAATATACTCCAACACCCTGGATTTGTCCATGCGTCAAACTTCCATGTACATTGAACTTGAGCTTATCCCATGAGTACCGCTGCTACTCCAAAGACTCCATGTGACTCCACCTGCAACTTGTAGTCCCTTCTTTTCCTGACCACAGTCAACACTCGAGCAAAATTAAATTCCTTGTTACTCGATTTGTGCTTCCAACTTCCAGATTATCCGTCCAATGCCATCACACACTGATCACTGATTTGCGTGAAAGTGAACAACTCACATATTGGGTGTCACACATAAGAGTTACCTGAACTCAACATCACCGCTCCTTTCTTGACCGCCTGTTTGAAACTTGAAGGAATTTCACCATTGCGTGTAGTCATCCCGAGTCAAATTCGCAGTTGTCTCAACATATGTATGACCACCAGAGCCCTGGGCCGTCTACATGCCCCGTGCGGTACCCGTGCGTACCACACGCCTTGCCTCTATTACCGTGTCAAGCCTCCGCTGTCCCGGTCGAGTCTCAGGGGTCGTGAAACCACACCACTCAACCCCGCTGCAGAGTACCACCGATCATCACCGACCGATGACGAGTTTCACGCTACCATCAGACCACTGGGCTCCAGTCCGAACTGCATGTCACTCGCTTTTCCCGCTGAATAGGCTTCGACTCTCTGTCGACTTACGCCGTAGCCCCTCAATCAGCACCGAGTGAAGTCTTTCAGACTCCAGCTCCACCTTCAACATGACTTCATGGTGGTTGTACGTGCCACCCCGCGCCCCGTCGACTCCAAGCTCTCATGTGCACCGTCTTGAATCAACCCCGCGCCATAGTCTTGTCGAAGCCACACAAACCCTCGGGGCCTGCGCCACGTGTTTCCACGCTCAGAAGTCGGTCACCATCAGCATCACGCTCCTACATCATCTTCGCCGATCTCACCACTGTCTTCTGTACCAACCGACTTATGTCGATCCGTCAGACTGCCTAGTCCGACCCAGCCGAACTCGTTCGATTGTACGACACACTCAAGGCTCCCAAACCGTCTTATGAATTTCCATCCATCACATGATAATTCCATCTTAGCTCATATGACTTCCTGCAACGCCTTCAAGCATCTCTGTTGTGCCCACAATCTTTCAACCATATCTGCCATAACCCAAGGTTCCAATTCCGTTGAACTTCTCCACCTCAAACCGGATGCCCGATGGGGTCACCATTCTTCATATGGCTGGCCTTAAAAAATAACCGAGCTTCTAAACGCAATGCCCAAGTACTTCAAGCACATATACTAGTACTAGCAAATCTAACCAATACATTGCTTTGGTCTTCACGTGATGGCTCCTGGCTCATCTCCTGATGCTGCTATTGCTTTGCCTTGTGTGTGCTTTCCGATGTACTGCCGTATCACGTCTGATGGATTTTCCTTCCGGTCAAATCAACCTGTTGCCGTGACGTACATGAGGACTTGGTCCTCTTTTTTTGGTGTACAAAACAAATCTCAAGTTTGACCGCTCTTTCCTGTTGTACGTAACCGGATCCAGTGCATGATCTGCCGCTTGGTCCACTCGCCGCCTGCAGCCTTGCGGCTTCCGCTAGCTGGGTGGCTGCTCACGCACACGCCTTTGGGCGTAGCCAGCACCCCCGATCGATCAATCGACCTGCTGCCCTGCCTGCGCGCGACACGCCGCCGCCGCCGATTGCATCACACTGAGTCCACGCCTTCTATGTAAACACAATACAACTCAGAGTCCAACTGTAACCTAACTTGTACACTATATTCGACACAACTCCAACAGTGCTACGGAGTCTCGCCGCGAGCGTGGACGCGGCTGGGGCTGTGGTTGGCTGGTGGTGGCCTGGGTGTGGGCGGCGGTGACTAGACCTTATGCGCAGAGCCGCAGTGGGGTGGGGTTGCCAGAATGGCTGCTAGGTGGCCGAAGTTGCCACCCGCCATGTGCAGCCCCCATAGGTTGGGCCGGTGACCGCCTTCACTATGGTGTGTGCTGGCAGTGCACTGGCGCCATGGACGAGCCTCTGGCTATGCCAAGGTGGGTTCTTGTAGTCCGTAGAGAGGTGTCCTCACGTTATAACATCGGCGGAGGTCCGTGGTAGTGGTGGTCGGGGCTTCCGTGTGTCGATGGTTGGATCGGTGCCTCTTGCCACGGACTTGGCGTCGTCTGAGTTGGTTGCTCAATGATGGTTGTTGGCAGCCATTGGGTCACGTCCCTCCGGTCCATCAGGATTGGAGGGAATGCATGCGTGGGCGCCCTGACGATGGTGGCACTGACCCTGGCTCGGTGGGTGATGCCGGGCTTCTCTTGCCGCAGTTAGTGCACTGTGAAGCGGACGGTGGGCGGGGTCTCATGGCTTGGAAGCTGGAGCGGCGGCCCTGGAAGGTGGTCCGCTTGCTTGGCCTTTCGGCGGGCACCATGGCAGTGGTTGTGGCTATACTTCTTGGTCATGTGGGCAATAAGAGGTGTACCGGCGGATGGCTCAGGTGGACCATTTGTCTTCGGTAGTGGAAGCGCTCCAAACTGGAGTTGGGGATCTAGACTCGCCACGCCGCTCTTTAAGACCTCATGGTGGCATGGGGAGCTACCGAGTGAAAGCTCTGCGCTTGGCCGTCGATGACGGCGACGCTTGTGGGCGTCGTTATTTTCTTGAAGACGTTGTCATGGTACTCTGCTCCGTGTCTGGGTTTCGGGTGAAAACCCTTGTCCATTGGACTTGACGGCGGCGACGCCTGACGCCTTTCCCTCTCTTGAGGGCGTTGTCGTGCAACTTAGGTGTTCTAGGGTGTTGTGTGCGGGGTTCTCATATCTTCATGTATTATCTTTCGGTCTCGTAGTCCCTAGCTGTCCGTCTTCTGTTTATCCTGGGATCAACTTTGTAAGAGGACTACCTCACCATCTTGTATCTTTAAACCATTTACTTTGTTTGGTTGTTGCTTTCTTTATAAAGTGGGGCGAAAGCCTGTTTTGAGAATATGCCATCTCGAATTTGTTGAACCACCATTTCTTGCTCATCCTTCTTCGGAAATTTCAAAAGGTCGAGGTGTATCAAGAGCATGCCAGCACTCGCATCGCTCATCTCCTTTCAGAATTATCGTTTGCAAATTCAGAGCTCGCTCCAGCATGGATCTTATAAATGTAAATTGTTGTTTTAGTGACCTAGGTCCAGTAAATTCTAGCTCTTTCAAAAAGCTGTTCTTAGGGTCGTCAAAGTGAATTTTCCATTGAGGGGTCCTTCTTTTGGGGTACAGTTGTCTGGATTTGTCATCCACATCACATATATGTTCCCAAACCTACATTGAGCTCTAAATGTTGAAAAGGAAAGAAAGGCAATATAAGTAAGGAGAAAAATACTGAGAAAGACATCACCTCAATATGCAATATTTCGGTGCATGGTGCCGCCAGAAGAAACGTTGTCATCCATAAAAGGTCGAATTCAAGAAAGATACCACGCACTTTGAGCTTCCTTAGCTTACAGAACGCGGGGAGGAGTTGCTAACTTTCAGGTTGTATGCAAAGCTGATCACAGGATAAATAAATTCAGAAAAAAAAAGAATGTGTAGTTCGCAATCGCATTAATGAGATTATCTAATAAATACGTATATGGGTATTCTTTATCATGCATAAACGCATATACAATGTATGTCTGAAAGTTATGTCAATCTAGTGAATAATACTAAAAGGAAAAAATAACGTGAACACTTGGCAGAAATAAACTACTCCATCCATCCGTTTCTAAATATAAGTTTTTTTAGAGATTCCGATATGAGCTCCTAATATTTCGCAAACAAAAAGTCCATATAGTCTAAAATGGACAAAACTTTCCTTCCTCAAGAAAAAGTCCATACATGATAGAGTGTGGCTCTGTTGAGTATCCTAGCTAGGACCTAGGAGGCCTGGATCTCAAGGGTAGTAACGTATTGCACACCTATTGCAGCGGGAGACGAGGCCTTATAGTAGTGGAGGCGCATTCCTGAAGTACGCCTAACTCCGTCCCTCTCTCGCAGCAACAGAGCCGACACACAGAGAGCTCTCTCGTTCGCTGCCGTCTCAAGTAGTTGTTGCCGGCATGATCTCCGGCACCAAGCGCTCCTCCCGGTCGACACTCGGCACCGCCGGTGTAGGCCGCGCGGACCCTGGGTCCGGCCGACGCACGAGGTCGAGGGGAATCAATCCGCTCTGCTCCTGTGCCTGTGCGATGCGCCCTTCAGGTGTTCGGTGAAATGCCAGCCCGGGCACAACTAAGGCAAGTCTCTGATAATTTGCTCTATTATACTAGGTGGCAATAAAACCCATGTTTACAAACCATGAGAGTGTATTAGTTTGGTACGGATCTAGTACTAGAAAACTCAGTGTCATTTATTTACAGATCCAAAAATTGTAGGGACGGAAGGTGTGTATTCTTGGAGGCAAAGCATGTGCAGCCTTAACATTTTCTTATATCGGGAGAATTTTGGTTTTGTAGATTCCGGAGTGACGAGGTCATGCCTTCATCTTCTTCATGGGGATGACTGCACTGCAGAAAAATTGGATGTGGGGGATTCCCATATCACTGAAACTACAGAATATAAGGTAATCGACAGATTTTTTGTATCTCAGCTGTCAGGATAGAACTATGGCATACATGCACAGTGACAAGCAACCATACTACTGAATAAGTTCAATATGAATCACATATGTTTCAACTATGACATGGTCACAACTGATTATTGGTACAACAGGTTCTAGAGTAGACAGATAGAAATAAGGTGCATGCTTGTGCTGTCCAATACCAACCAACATGTAGACTAAAATCATGGTGATGCTTTTCTCCATGTTTTTTAAGGGATAGCATGGTTTTCGGATGGGACATAAGGCCTTGGGGGCATCTGGGTGTGGAAAAAAGATGCGTCCAGGGTACCACCAAATTCCATATTCAAATTGAATACAATTTGGACTTACTCATCTTGGTTTACTGTAACAGAGATGGACATGAACGTGAAGATGAAGGTTACAGTTGTCTGAGTATGATTATAGACTTGCTCCAGTCCACTCACGTCCTATCTTATCAGCCAGACGGATTGTCAGTAGCAATTGGGCGAGCAAAAGTTGCTACGTGGAAATATTTGCAAGCAGTGATACTCATGTGACTGCACTGCGGGGGTGCACATTTTCAGAAGATACAACTATCATGGCAAAAAATTATAAATCCATTTTTGGCACACATTGAATTGGCTGTTCTTCAAGGCAGAATTTGTTGTGTATTTCCTGGTAGGATTAAAAAAATTGTGGCATAATATGTGTATCTTGTCTAAAGATTGTCAAGTTTAATTCATATGCTAGTGCAGTAGCACCTTATGAGATGACATCACAAAAATCAATCTTGCTCACCCAAAACTGTTGAAGTTGTAGCCATGGCTGAGAAGAAAAGCCATGGCGATGGCTATAGAAAGAAATTAGTCGTCTGTCTGTACTGAAGCGGAGATGGAAAGGTGAAGGTGAAGGCATGGCAATAGCAAGACAATACAACTGTGTGTAATAAAATGCTCTCCTCAAAATGGAATATAATAAAATGCTCTCCTCAAAGTGGAATATGTAAATGATCAGCACTTTTTTGCTGAAATTAACAGAGCTACTCATGTTGAGCTGGCAGCCTTGTGCCCAAGGTTAATTTTATGGTTGTGAAGGCAGCCTCCTGCCGTGTTATAGTGGTCTGAGTGTGATTGTAGACCTGCTGCAGTCCAATCACCAGCGAGGGGCAAGTTTGGAAATAAACAAGCAATTGGGTGAGGAAAAGTCGCTATGTGGAAATATTTCTAAGCTGTCATGTTCAAGTGGTCACACTCTGGGTATGGACAGAAGATGCATCTATCGTGGCACCAAATTCCAAATTCAAATTGAATACAACTTGGACGTACTACTCATCTTGGTTTGCTGTAACGGAGAAGGACATGAAGGTGAAGCTGCCAGCCGTGTGCTTGCGGAGAATAATGCAGCATCCTGCCCTGTTATAGTTGTCTGAGTGTGATTGTAGATTTGCTCCAGTCCACTCCCGTCCCATCTTATCAGCCAGAGGGGTTGCGGAAATAAATAACTGATTGGGCGAGGAATAGTTGCTATGTGAGAATATTTGCAAGCTGTAATGTTCATGTGGCTGCACTGCAGGCAGATGTGGACATTTTCAAAAGATAAATCTATCATCCCCAAAAAAACACAAATCCATGTTCCGCACAATTTGAATTGGCCATTCTTTGAAGCATTTGTTGTGTACTTTCTTGATAGGAGGCATAATGTGTGCTATAGTTGTCTGAGTGTGATTGTAGACTTCCTCCAGTCCAGTCCCGTCCCATCTTATCAGCCAGAGGGGTTGCGGAAATAAATAACTGATTGGGCGAGGAATAGTTGCTATGTGAGAATATTTGCAAGCTGTAATGTTCATGTGGCTGCACTGCAGGCGGATGTGGACATTTTCAAAAGATAAATCTATCATCCCCAAAAAAAACACAAATCCATGTTCCGCACAATTTGAATTGGCCATTCTTTGAAGCATTTGTTGTGTACTTTCTTGATAGGAGGCATAATGTGTGCTATAGTTGTCTGAGTGTGATTGTAGATTTGCTCCAGTCCACTCCCGTCCCATCTTATCAGCCAGAGGGGTTGCGGAAATAAATAACTGATTGGGCGAGGAATAGTTGCTATGTGAGAATATTTGCAAGCTGTAATGTTCATGTGGCTGCACTGCAGGCAGATGTGGACATTTTCAAAAGATAAATCTATCATCCCCAAAAAAACACAAATCCATGTTCCGCACAATTTGAATTGGCCATTCTTTGAAGCATTTGTTGTGTACTTTCTTGATAGGAGACATAATGTGTGCTATAGTTGTCTGAGTGTGATTGTAGATTTGCTCCAGTCCACTCCCGTCCCATCTTATCAGCCAGAGGGGTTGCGGAAATAAATAACTGATTGGGCGAGGAATAGTTGCTATGTGAGAATATTTGCAAGCTGTAATGTTCATGTGGCTGCACTGCAGGCAGATGTGGACATTTTCAAAAGATAAATCTATCATCCCCAAAAAAACACAAATCTATGTTCGGCACAATTTGAATTGGCCATTCTTTGAAGCATTTGTTGTGTACTTTCTTGATAGGAGGCATAATGTGTGCTATAGTTGTCTGAGTGTGATTGTAGATTTGCTCCAGTCCACTCCCGTCCCATCTTATCAGCCAGAGGGGTTGCGGAAATAAATAACTGATTGGGCGAGGAATAGTTGCTATGTGAGAATATTTGCAAGCTGTAATGTTCATGTGGCTGCACTGCAGGCAGATGTGGACATTTTCAAAAGATAAATCTATCATCCCCAAAAAAACACAAATCTATGTTCGGCACAATTTGAATTGGCCATTCTTTGAAGCATTTGTTGTGTACTTTCTTGATAGGAGGCATAATGTGTGCTATAGTTGTCTGAGTGTGATTGTAGATTTGCTCCAGTCCACTCCCGTCCCATCTTATCAGCCAGAGGGATTGTGGAAATAAAGAACCAACTGGGCGAGGAATAGTTGCTATGTGAGAATATTGGAAAGTTGTAATGTTCGTGTGGCCGCACTACAGATGTGGACATTTTCAAAAGATAAATCTATCATTCCCAAAAAAAGACAAAATGAATGTTCGGCACAATTTGAATTGGCCGTGCTTCGTAGCAGAATTTATTGTGTATTTTCTTGATAGGATTAGAATGTTGTGGCATAATATGTGCACCTTGTTAGCCTACCCCAACTTGTTTGGGACTAAAGGCTTTGTAGTTGTTGTAATATGTGCATCTTGTGTAAAGATTGTCAAGTTTAATTCATATGCCAGTGCAGTAGTACCTTATGAGATGATGGCACTATTTTTTTCTGGGTGTTACGGAAACTGTTTACCTGCCCTTGGTGGCTTGGAGAAAGAACATTTGTCTTGGTGAGCAAGAGCATACTAATTGTGCTCGCTTGATATTTCTTTGGAAAGTGATTGCCACCTGTTATACACTTGTTTCTTTTTCTTTCATAAGGACGAAAGAATCATAGCATTACAAGAGTGGACTTGAAAAGAAGGCAGAACAAGAGCGAACCATGGCAACTCCTGGTGAGGCTCGTGGTTCTGCTACCTTGAAGGCCATAACATTCTTTTGTGTGCTTGCAGTTCTTGTAGCTGATATCCAGGGGCGTCGTCCTGCTTGTCCTCCTTTTTCTTGCGGCCATCTGC
The DNA here is from genome assembly GCF_018294505.1 of Triticum aestivum. Lineage (NCBI taxonomy): Eukaryota > Viridiplantae > Streptophyta > Magnoliopsida > Poales > Poaceae > Triticum > Triticum aestivum. Next base: position 572,958,474 of record NC_057794.1, read on the forward strand.
AAGACGTCCAGTACCCTTTCCGCCGGAGAGGTGATCCAGGCGAGTGTGGAGTTACATATTACGAGCTGGCTTGCACCGATAGCAGGGCTACCATTATGATCAACAGCTGGACATACTTTGTGACTGAGATAAATTATGCCAATTCTTCCTTCTTGGTTGTCGATGCCAAGTTGGACTTGAGCAGCAGCTGCCCTATTCCTCGCCGGAACCCGCAGCCTTACCTCTTTGGCCTTTATAGGTTAGAAGGCTCGGAGTACATGTATGAACTGGCCCCTCGCTCAGTTATGTTTGCTACCTTTGTGAATTGCTCGCAGGAGGTCAGGAACAATAGTCCATACTTACCGGTTGCTTGCCGCAGCACGAGCTCCTCTTTTGTTTATGTGCTGATTGGTGATCCCACTGACATTTTCGCCCTCAAGCCTTCCTGTGGATACCTGGGTGTGATTATTTTGGAAGGCGAGAGATCGCCATATTATGCAAATTATGGAGATGTCATGGAATCCATGAGAAACGGATTTGCAGTTAGTTTTCGGCAAGATCTTGTTACAAGCTTTGGACCCTTGCCATTGCTCAGTATTGGGTGAGTATTGGAAATCTTGCTTGTTCTGTTTCTCTCACGCACCAACACACGCTCACACACTTGGTCTACATCATCTAATTGTTACATAATTAATGAATTTCCTTTCTGAACCTTGGCATGGTCTTGCAGCGAATTAATCAGTCGACTGAAGTCTAGAAGCTATACGTGGGAAAAGATTTTGGATCTTTTGCTAACTCGTTTGTTTCCTAGTATACCTGGAAAATATGCATATGCAACAATTCCCATGTGGATTGCCCAGTGGATTGCAATAACTGCTGGTACTTCACAGCCATTTATTATTGATTAACTATTAGTCCCTTTATTTATCTGTTTGTTCTATCATCCCAAAATGGGAAATTTGCAGTTTGTTGATCATCAAAGCTTATTACTAAAGACTGCATAAATTTGCCTATGCAGTACTATGCAGGTTCATGCTGCCGCCACTGGTGGTATTGACTTTCCTTGCCTACAAGTACTGGAGAACAAGGATAACAATTGATGCAGTCGAGAAGTTCTTGCGGATGCAACAAATGGTGGGCCCAATCAGGTACAGCTACACAGACATCACCGCAGTAACAAGGCATTTCAGAGATAAATTGGGCCAAGGGGGCTATGGCTCAGTCTACAAAGGTGTTCTTCTCCCAGGAGATATCCATGTTGCTGTTAAGATGCTAGCAGGTAGCTCCAATTGCAACGGAGAAGATTTTATAAGTGAGGTCTCCACCATTGGCAGGATCCACCACGTCAATGTGGTCCATCTCATGGGGTTCTGCTCGGAGGAAATGAGAAGGGCCCTAATCTATGAGTATATGCCTAATGGTTCTCTTGATAAATACATCTTTTCGTCGGAAAGGAGCTTCTCTTGGGACAAGCTCAATGAGATTGCTTTGGGGATTGCGAGGGGTATCAACTACCTGCATCAGGGGTGCGACATGCAAATCTTGCACTTTGACATCAAGCCGCACAACATTCTTCTCGATACCAATTTGGTTCCCAAAGTTGCTGATTTCGGCCTGGCCAAACTGTACCCAAGGGATGACAGCTTTGTGCCGTCGAGTGCCATGCGGGGAACCATTGGGTACATAGCTCCTGAGATGGTATCTCGGAGCTTTGGTGTGGTATCCAGCAAATCTGATGTTTACAGCTTTGGAATGCTGCTACTGGAAATGGCAGGAGGACGCCGGAATGCTGACCCGAATGCATCAAACTCAAGCCAGGCGTACTACCCGTCCTGGGTGTACGACAGGCTAACAAGGCAACAAGAAGTGGGTGAGATATCTGCGGCAGATGAGATGCACGAGTTGGAGAGGAAGCTTTGTCTCGTTGGGTTATGTTGCATCCAGATGAAGCCTCACGATCGGCCGACGATGAGCGAGGCCATAGAGATGCTCGAAGGTGGCGTTGACGGCCTGCACGTGCCTTCGAGGCCATTCTTCTGTGACGATGAGCACACCCCTGTAGCTGCGGATTCTCACCACGTCTTCTCTGAGCTGACTACTCTGTCGGAGGAGGATGAGTTTGATGGTGCTTCTACGCAAGACAACAGCGCTGGTCTTAGAAATGCATAGTAGTCAGTAGAGTGGGTTCACGGTTCAGTGAGATTTACTGGTTTTTACTCTTTTGTAGCAGTGCCGTGCTACGGTATGTACTATGATTGAAATCTTGCTGCTGTACGTGGATGTGCCTGACAAATATATGTCACATAATATGGAATTTTGGTGACCGCCTGATGGTCGCGGATTAGGAAGAAATGTACTCAATTGGTTATTAAAAAATGGAAACAATGTTGGAGAAATTTCATTCAACTCTGAATGCACCCCTTCCTTGCCCATTTACAGAGTAGGGCGGCACAAGATACTAGAGTTGCAGGGCAAGCAAGTCTCATCCAGTCGTTCCAGTCTCTTTTGTTGACTTGACGGCTGAAACTCTTTTTTTGTTTTTGAGTCGGACGGCTGAACTATTTTGCAGAATACATTGCTTTGATGATGCGTTAAGGAGCAGTGAAATCTTTTTTTTTTCTATGAAAACAACGATGAATCTAGGATAGATTAAATGGAGGAAGTCGCGCTACTGAAACAGAGTAGTAGCAGTGTTTCTCGTGGAGTCGGTTCTGCATTTTGTTTTGTTTTATTTAGCAAAACAAAATCATTCACGAGAAACAAAATGTTAAAGGTGCCGAACCGACTCCACGAGAAACGAAATGGTTTGGTGGTCAGTAGTACAAGGCCTGCAGAACCTCCTCTTGTTATCTCGTGGTGCAGAACCTCCTCTTTCACCGAACCATTCTCTACTGACCTACCAGTGGGCCGACTTCAGCTTCGCAAATGGTGTTGATCAGATGCATCTTAAAGGTGCAGAGTTGAGATCCAGGATTCAAGAACTAGCGTATAAAAGCACCCAAAATATGGCACATACATAATGTTGTGTCTAGTCTAGTGCATTACATTTCGCATGAAGCAGTTTAGTTGCATCTGTCCAATAAACGAAAATTCATTTTTCACAACGAGGAGCTTGGGGGCTTCGCTAGCATAGCAACTTTGCAAAAGGTACCAGCCACACCTGGAGGAACAAATAATGTTTCGGGTTTCTTACTACTTAGATATCGAATATGTTTCGCCTGAGATATGCTTTCCCTGACTAGTTTATTACAGGTCCTTACTCGTCGAAAATTATTCATGGCGAGAATATGTCATCTCGAATTCGTCTAACCACCATTTCTTGTTCACCCTTCTTTGGAAATTTAGAAGGACGAGGTGGTGTATCAAGGGCATCACAGTACTCGCATTGCTCATCCCCTTTTAGAATTATCGTCTGCAAATTGGGAGCTCGCTCTAGCAAGGATCTTATAAACATAAATTGTTGTTCTAGTGATCTAAAGCCAGTGAATTCTAGCTCCTTCAAATGCCAGTTCTTGGAGCCGTCAAAGTGCATCTCCCACTCAGGAGTCCTTCTCTCAAGGAAGTCCGGTTGTCTGAACTCATCATCCACATCGCATGCATGTTCCCACACCTATATTTGGATAAAACTTTGTTACATATATCTAGAAGGATTTCGGTTTTAAACAGCTTTAGCTAAAAATAAGTGAAAATAAGCTAAAAATGAGTAAGATCTGAAAATTGCGGTCGAAAGAAAGGCAACATAACAAGGAAAATACTGAGGGATGCGTCACCTCAATATGTAATATTTCGATAGATGGGGCTGCCACAAGAAACGCTGTCGTCCATAAAATGTCAAACTCAACAAAGATACAGCTCACAGACAGCTTACTTAGCTTATTAAATGCGGTGCAGAGTTGCTTCATCTCAGGTTGCATCCAAAGCTGATCAAACGATAAATAAATAAGTAAGATTGAATAATTCACAAGCACATTGATGAGACTATCAAAGAAATGTTGGCTCTCTAATATGCATAAACACACATACGATGTAACTCTGAAAGTTGTGACAACACAATGAATACAAAATGCGGAAAGAATGTGAATAATTGATGGCAATAAACTGCAGCTTACATTTTCTCCATGGAAATCCAATGTGAGAGTATGTATGCATGTGGTTCCATGTAGAAGCTCACTTAATTTCAATTCACGTTGGCCACATCGTCCACCACATGAGAGTTCTAGTTCCCCAAGAGACGGGACAAAATAAAAGGCCAAAGGAGCATCGCGAGATACCCAAGTGCTACATGTGAGCTTCTCCAGTTTCGGAAGGCAGACGAACTCAACTATCTCAAAACGACAATAGGTGAGTTCTAGAACTAGGAGTTTTGAATTGGGTGCATCAATCTTAATCGGAGAGTGAGCGCCAATATCACAATGATAAAGGGCTAGATGCTTCAGTTGCTTGCAGCACTCAAATAGGACATGTTGTATGTCCAATTTCTCAAAGCGTCCAGTGTATAGAGCGAGCCTTGTCAGGCAATGGAGCACATTAGAATAGGCACTGAAAAAACCATCTATTGCTTGGCCTCGCTGTAGCATTTCTCAGTTTGGACGCAGTTGGGGGCTCCGGCGCTAGGGAAAAGCACGTCTGGCCCACACCGACAGGGGAAAAGTCAAGGTTTTCTTCCCCCGACTCGCCTCGCACCCCCCGCGTCCTCGGCCACCACTAGCTATATCCCGGCGACGGCCGCCGCCCTACTCCGCTAGATAGCCATTCCCCGCCGGAAAATAGCAGCGCTTCGCCGCGGCAGCCCCTCCTACAGCAGCTGGGCGTTTCCGGCCGCGGAGGCGCGGTTTAACGGCGGGTACACGCCCACCGAGCGCAAGGTGTTCGGCGTTTTGCCTGTCTCGGCGATGGACTCGGATGAGGAGGAAGAGCTCGCCGCGCTGCTGGAGGAGGAAGCCGCTGCCAACGTCCAGGAAGAAGAGCATCTCATGGTGCTTGCCGCCCTCGCCCAGCTGCTGGCGAGCAATGAAAAGCCGCGGCGAGGTGGCTCGGCGCCGGGGCGGGTGAAAGCAAAGAACCGGCATCGTCTCCAAGGCTACTGCATGCTCTACTCCGACTACTTCGCCGATGCTCCACTTCATGGCGAGAGAACATTTCGGCGCCGTTATCGGATGAGCCGAAAGCTCTTCCTCGGGATTGTGAATTCCATCCGGGAGTTCGACAACTACTTCAAGTGCAAGATGGATTGCACTGGCGCTATTGGATTCACCTCCATCCAGAAGTGCACGACAGCGATGAGGATGCTTGCATATGGAGCTCCCAGTGATTCACTCGATGACTATGGGCGCATGGCCGAGTCCACCAGCATAGAGTGTTTCTACAAGTTCTGTCGGGCAGTGGTGGCAGTGTTTGGGCCACAATACTTGAGAACACCCAATGCGGAAGACACTGCTCGGATCTAGCTCAGAATGCAGCAAGAGGATTTCCTGGGATGCTTAGAAGCATCGACTGCATGCATTGGAAATGGAAGAATTGCCCATTTGGTTGGCAGGGGATGTACAAAGGCGCCAAAGGCGGTTGCAGTGTGGTGCTTGAGGCGGTAGCCACACAGGACCTTTGGATTTGGCACTCCTTCTTTGGTATGCCAGGAACTCACAATGACATCAACGTGCTGCAGTGCTCTCCTGTTTTTGCCAAGCTCGTTGAGGCACCAATACAACAAGGGGTACTATCTAGCTGACGGCATCTATCTGAGATGGTCGACATTTGTGAAGACGATCTCAAACCCTGTGGCAGGAGGCAAGAACGTCTAGTTTGCGAAGCTTCAGGAGGCTTGCAGGAAGGATGTCGAGTGGGCATTTGGTGTGCTCCAATCTCGATTTGCTGTTGTTCGGTACCCCGCTCAGACCTGGTCCAAAGATCAAATGTGGGAGATTATGACTTGTTGTGTCATCTTGCACAACATGATCATCGAGAGCGAGCAAGAAGACCCAGTGTTTGACACTGAACCATACTACAGGCAGGGTCCTCTAGCCGAAGTTGATCACCAGCTACCGGCAACTTGGACTGCCTATCTCAGTATGCGTCAGGAGATCCGAAACCCACAGGTGCATCATCAACTGCAGAAAGATCTGATTGAGCACCTATGGAGGCTCAAGGGGGACGCCGTGTGATGAAATACGAGTTTTTATTTGTTGAACTATATAATTTGTATTGAACTATTTGTTGTTGTACTATTTTGTTGAAGTATTTGATTTTTCTGTGATGAAATATGTGATAAGAAATAATTGTGTTGATAATTGAACGCTGAGACACGGCGAAACCATGCCGAATATGGGCCTATTCTCGCCCATATGGGCCGTTTATTCGCCGAATTTGGGCTGCAAAGTGGGCCAATTTCGACGCCTGGGGGCGAGTTGGGGGCGACGACTGGGCGCAAAACCGCCCCTAGCACTGATTGTATCGCCGGCTCGCCCCCAGGGGGCAATTTTTATGCGTCCTGGGGGGGGGGGGGCAACGGCTGGAGATGCCCTTAGGAACTTAAAAAAGTCCTTATAAGTCACATCTAAACCAAACAGGAGTGACTTATAGGGACTTAAAGTAGGCATTTGAGACTTATGAAATAAGACTCTCAAGGAGGGACTTATAGGGACTTATAGTTGTAATATGGTCTTTTAGTCCATGTTAAGTCCCAGGAACCAAATAGATAGGGACTTTTTAGGGACTTGAGACTTATAAGTTAGGACTAAAAAAAGTATTAGGACTTATGAACCAAACTGGGCCTAAGTCACCTGAAGAAACTGAGACATGAAAATAAAGGTTTTGCAGACACGTGTCCAGCTCCCAGTTCGATGGCTTAGTGAATCGTTTTGTACACAATCAACTGCTCATTTCTTTTCATTTTTGCGGGGCAATCAACTAGTGGTTTCTCCATGTGCGCATTTTGCACGTGTGTTTAGTTGCATATTTTCGGTAAAAAGAGAATTTATTTGCATAACTGGAGCATACATGATGTTTCTACTACTTAAATATTGAATATCATTACACCTAAGATATGCCCCTCTTTAACTAGTTCAGTACTTATTCATCAAAAATTATCCGTGGTGAGAATATGCCATCTCGAATTCGTCTGATCACCATTTGTTGCTCATCCTTCTTTGGAAATTTCAATGGACGAGGTGTATCAAGAGCATCACAGGAATCGCATCACTCATCTCCTTTCAGAATTATTGTCTGCAAATTCGGAGCTTGCTCCAGCATGGATTTTATAAACGTAAATTGTTGTTCAAGTGACCTAAAGCCAGAAAATTCTAGCTCTTTCAAAAACCTGTTCTTAGGGCCGTCAAAGTGCATTTCCCATTGAGGGGTCCTTCTCTCGGTGTACAGCTTTCTGGACTTGTCATCCACATCACATATATGTTCTCAAACCTGTGTTTGTGTGGCCAATTCAATACATATGTAAGTTTTAAACATATTTCCACCAAAATATATGAAGAACTACAATAGGGCTCTGAATGCTGAGAAGGAAAGAAGGCAATATAATTAAGGAGAACAATACTGACAAAGATATCACCTCAATATGCAATATTTCGATGCATGGAGCCGCCAAAACAAGTGTTGTTGTCCATAAAAGGTCGAATTCAACAAAGATACCATGCACGGAAAGCTTCCTTAGCTTACAGAATGCGGGGAGGAGTTGCTTCATTTCAGGTTGCATCCAAAGCTGATCACATGATAAAGAAATTAAAAAAATAAGAACATATAGTTCACAATTATATTGATCAGATTATCAAATAAATCTGTGGTTAGAGATAATAAAATAAATCTATATTGATTATTTATCTTGCATAAATACATATACAGTGTATATCTGAAAGTAGTGACTACAAAAAGGAAAAAAAAGAATGTGAATACTTGGTGGAAATAAACTACAACTTACATTTTCTCCTTTGAAACACAATTTGAGAGTATGTATGCAAGTAGTTCCATGCAGAAGCTCACTTAATTTAAATTCATTTTGACAAGGTATCGCATCGCATGAGCATGCTAGTTCCCCAAGAGACGGGACAAAATCAAAGGCCAAAGGAGCATGGCGAGATACCCAAGTGCTACATGTAAGCTTCTCCAATTTCGGAAGGCAGACCAACTCAAGTAGCTCAAAACGACAATAGGTGAGTTCGAGAACAAGGAGCTTTGAATTGGGCGCATCAATCTTAAACACAGAGTTAGCACCAATATCACAATGGTAAAGGGCTAGATGCTTCAGTTGCTTGCAGCAGTCAAACAGGACATGGTGCATGTCCGATTTCTCAAAGCGTACAGTGTATAGAGAGAGCCTTGTGAGGCAATGGAGCACATTTGGATAGGCACTGAAAAAACCATCTATTGCTTGACCTCGCCGTAGCATACCCTCCTCATCACAATCCCATATATTACTCCTGTAAAGAATGGCAAGGTCCAAATCTTTCACAAAACCACTCTCTACTGCATCACCTACTAGTGGGCCAACTTTGCTCAAGGAAGAGTTGCTGAGGTAGATCCTAAGGTGCAGAGTTGAGATGCTGGATTCTCCATGTCGCTTAACCAAGAAACTCCTGGTTGCCTTAGTTAGAGAGGTCATTGCTTCCTCTATATCATTTTCCTTAATAGGGTTGGGGCATGGAATTGGTAGGAAACTTTTGGCATCAATGTTGATCTCAGGCAACAACCAAGGAAGGCACCTCCACCGTGTAGACAACGAGCTCGTCCTTGCAGCTGTGCTTAGATCGACTCTCCACAAGATGGACAGTAAAATGGCATCCATCAGCATGCTGAGTCTATCTTCCTCCTCTGGTTGCTGCGAAATTATGGATCCTTTTAGTTACTGAATGGCTATATTCATAAATTCATACTTTCATAGGTAGTTCAGACCACAAATTAATTCCTCTGGTTGCTGCGAAATTATCTAGCACGTGTTCCTAAAACAAGAAATTCTAATGGCCTCTACAGCACATGCTTAGAGGATAAATCTTTGCACGATAGTTGGACAACAAATTAGGAACAAACAGGCTCGGTCATATCTTCTTACATTGGAGAATTCAGTGCGCCCATTGCACCTCATAATCTTAGGAGTGACTCCCCCAGAAACCATCTTTGTAGCGTTGCTGATTATTCCAGAACCAAATTGAACAATCCTATCACGATGGGTGAGGGGGAGCAGAGAAATCTCATCCAAAGCAGTCGTGATCTTGAATTCACCATCATCCTTGGGCGCGATCGAGTACCTCATCAATCATTCATGGCGTGGCCTGTAGGAGGTGGACCGCGGCTCTAAGGTTTAGGGGTTTGGTGGGGGAATTGCGTCTTCTGAGCGAGGAGATCGTGCGAACTCTCTGTCACATGCAATGTGCAAGCATTCTTAGCACATAGATGAGCCGAACATTCGCGGACTGGTGTGGTCGAATACATACATATATGAAAAGCTTTGTACTACGTACTACGAGTACTTTGAAATCCGAAATTGGTCTGCCTTCCGAAATTGAATGACTAACCCTGCAAGATTATGTAATGCAAAGGCAAACGAAATAGGCCACTGCTAGGCGTCAGCCGACCGGCACTAGGGATCAGCCGGTTGCACGTGCACTGTCTGATTGGCGCGATTATATATACATCTGAATCAGGAAAAAGTTAGGACATCTTATAATAGTGAACGAATGGAGTAGCATTATTGCCGACCGGTTCCAAAACACTACATAGCCATTTCTAGCATGTTGCGGCTGAGTTCGCAACATCGGTTATAGCTCGCCCGTCAGCATCCCGCCATGCCAACGCAACAATTTACGTCGCCGCTCGTAGCAGGCAGCAATGATTGTTGCCTAAAAAATGTCATCGTCGGTTGTAGCTCGCCATGATGCCTGCTGGTCGCAACACTAATGCATGTCGGTTCCAGCACTTTCACCGGCTGATCCGAGAAAATGTTGTCGCCCGCAGCTCCGTTGAGTGCAGGTCGCATCACCGCAGTTCGCGCTCTCGCGTCGGTTCCCAGCTCGCAAGCGTGGCCGATGGAGGCTCGCAACATCGGCCTCGTAGCTCGTGGGAGACACACACACACACACACACAGGGAGTGGCGAGGCCAGTGTGCTATGCGGGAGAGAAGGCTAGCGCCACCTCGCGTGGGTAGGGGGTTGCCGGAGGAAGTTGCTGGTTGCGGAGCGGCAATGGACCAGAGGAAAAAGGACCGGCGGAGATCTGGGGTCTGGACGTGCTTTGGGACGGTGGGAGAGAGAAGGGAGTGAGCGGCTGCGGGGAATGGATAAGAAGATGAGGGGGAGGATTGAAACGATGGGGGTGGTGGGCCCCATGTGGAGGCATGCCCGTGAGAGAATTAATAACCAACGAAATATATGTACTACCGCGAGTTCACGACGAATTGGAATGCTTCCGACATTCTTTGGAGGGCGGCCCGCGACACCCTCATCCGGGGCAAGTACTTTGACATCCCCAACACGATGAGCTCATGGATGTTCGCTCCTTTTTCCTCGATGCCATGATCTAGCATGGCAAATATTCTCCCTCTTTTTTCTCAGCAATTTTACCTTGTTGTTTTTATCAGTTGGATGAAAACATTGAAAACACTGTATGACTTCCTGGCCAAAAAAACATTGTATGACTGCCATGTCCTGCCTGCGAGTAATATAACAACCAGTGGGGTTTATACCCCTTGTCATTCTCAAAAAATATAAGAGCTTCTAGATTTCAAATCAAATAGCTTAGTTACTTGTGAAGTGCGTAACCTACGGTTCAGTATTACTTGGGGAAAATGTGAAAACTTTTCCACACAAAAATGTGAAGACCATGTGTGTATGTGTGTGCGTGTATATCAGAAAACGATAGAGCTTATGTGTTCAACCAAGAATTTGTTACAATCCGGAAGAACACATTTATTGCATGTAATATGTAAGGTGTGTTTGGACTCTCGCGCCCGAAGGAGATGTCGGAACATCTTTACAATATTCAAGAGCCAGAAGCATGGAGGCTGGCTGTCGGTGGTGATGTATACGTTGAAACACGGTGACCTGGTGAGGGCTCTGGGCAATTTGACAGGTTTGATGGAAGGCAATTCATAAATATGACTTCCAAAGCCCTCTCTCAACTTGGTATTTTGACTACATAGCCGCGGTCATGGTATGGCACGTGGCACAGACTTTACAAAAGTAAATATTCCGTAGTAAGTAAAACCAATCACACCGCACTAAGGGTCGACTCATCCTAACTTCCCTACGCATTTTAAATTTTTGCTTGCTCTTTTCATACTGAAACCTACTATTTAGTGAGAAAAGACAAATGTGGTATTCCATAGGGAGATCCTGTGTTGGGGTGATAGAAACAGTTCGACAAAGCTTTTTACCCTGGACGTGAAGCAATGTTACAATCGCCATATTGATGATGAATCTTTCGGAAGTCACACCAGCTAGTGCTTCAAGCTAGGCCGGAGTGGCGCTAGTGGACATCTGGGATGGATTCCCACCTTAGACCGTCACCACGACAATCAAGAGGATGGCCGGCCATGTCGTATGCTGATGCGAGTCGGCATGTGTAACTCCGTGCTTCACGAGAGGGCGTGTGTATGAACCCTGTTGGGCCTAATAATCAAAGAAAACTACAGTTAGATTGATGGTCCTAGGCATTGAGATATCATGTGGCCAGTGAAACTGAGACACGAAAAAGAAAAGAGTTTGCAGGCTTCCTTTGAAACGGTCATGCCGTCTCAGTCTAATTGTGTATACTTCACGTGATGCATGTTTAGTTGCATCTTCCCACAAATATAAAATCAAATTCACACCAGGAAATTTTGGGGATTCACTACCATATGATACCACCCTGACATGGAGTTTATTACAGCCTAAATATAAAATATTTTTTGCTAGAAAATATGACATCTTTAACTATTTATAGCATCTTCTTATTCATCAAAAAATATCTGCGGTGAGAATATGCCATCTCGAATTCGCTTAACCACTATTTCTTGCTCATCATTCTTCTTCGGAAATTTTGAAAGACGAGGTGGCGTGTCAAGAGCATCACAATATCCGCATTGCTCGTCTCCTTTCAGAACTATCCTCTGCATGTTGGGGGCTCGCTCTAGAATGGATCTTATAAACGTAAATTGATGTTGTAGTGACCTAAAGCCAAGAAATTATAGCTCTTTCAAAAGAGAGTTCATGGATCCATCGAAGTGCATTTTCCACCGAGGAGTCCTTCTTTTAGGGTACCACCGTCTGATTTTTTTCACCCAAATCACATGTATGTTCCCATACCTATATTTGTGTGACCAATTCAGTACATATGTAAGCATTAAATCACTTTCCGTTAAAGTGGAAATCTATAGTAAGCTCTAAATGTTGAGAAGGACACAAAAGCAATATAACTAAAGAGGAAAATAGTGCCAAAGAGATCGCCTCAATATGTAACATTTCAATACATGGTGCCGCCACAAGAAAAGCTACTGTCCATTCTAGGTTGAATTCAACAAAGATGCCATGCACGGATAGCTTCCTTATCTTATTGAATGCAGGGAGGAGTTGCTTCATTTCAGGTTGAATCCAAAGCTGGTCAGAGGATTTAAAAATTAAGTACTCCCTTCATTTTTATATACAAGGCCACTATGGAATATACGTTTTGCATCTATACAAGGCCACCAACAGTAATCGAGGCAAAATTAATGATATTTTCTCATACTATCAACATGTTTAATAGTTGCATGCATGCAGTCATAATGGGAGTCAGCTAATTCCTCCACTCAGTTTTCTTGCATGCATGTGAGGTATTAATGATCCCCGTAAACAAAAAGAAATGCTGACTTTCAAAGCAGACATTAAACTTTACATTGGTACCTGTTATCTGAGTTTGTGGTCTTGTATATAAAAATGAAAGGAGTATATAATTCTCAAGCACAGTGCTGAGATTATCAAATAAATTATAGCTATGTTGATTCTCTGTCATAGATGAAAACATAATGAACGCAAAAAGGGAAAAGAATACGAGTACTTGGCTGAGACAAATTACAACTTACGTTTTCTCCTTTGAAATCCAATGTGAGAGTATGTACGCAAGTTGTCCCACGTAGAAGCTCGCTTAATTTAAATTCAGGTTGACCACACATCGCATCACACAAGAATTCTAGTTCCCCAAGAGACGGGACAAATTCAAAGGCCAAAGGAGCTTCGTGAGATTCCCAAATATTCCATCCGAGCTTCTCCAGTTTTGGAAGGCAGACCAACTCAAGTCTCTCAAAACGACTCTTGGCGAGTTCTAGAACACGGAGTTCTGAGTTTGGTGCATCAATCTTAAATGGAGAGTGTGCACCAGTATCACACCGAGAGAGGCGTAGATGCTTAAGTTGCTTGTAGCACTCAAACAACAGATGGTGCGTATCCAATTTGTCAATGCGTACATTGTATAGGGAGAGCTTTGTGACGCAGTGGAGCACATTAGGGTAGGCAATGAAAAAGCCATCTATTTCTTGAGCTCGCTACAGCATATCCTCCTCACTACGGTCCAAAGCATCTACCTCATCAAGAATGGTAAGATCCAAATCTTTCAACAAACCACTGTCAGTTGCATCACCTATGAGTGGGCCAACTTCGTGCAAGAAAGTGTTGATCAGGTAGATCTTAAGATGCAGAGTAGAGTAGAGATGCTGGATTCTTTATGCCGGTTACCCAAGAAACTCCGGGTTGCTTTGGTTAGAGAGGCCATTGCTTCCTCCGTGTCCTTCACCTCTATAGGGTTGAGGCATGGAATTGGATGGATTTTTTTGGCATTAATGCTGACCTCGGGCAGCAACCAAGGAAGGCGCCTCCACTGTGTTGACAATGACAGCGCACTTGTCCGTGCAGCAGTGCGTACATCGACTCTCGCCAAGATGGACAGTAAAATATCATCTGTCAGCATGTTGAGTCTATCTTCCTCTTTTGGTTGCTGCGAAATTATGAATCTATTTAGTTAATGAACTCCTATATTATGCCACGTGTCATCTATTAGGACGGGTCTCACCTGCTAACCGTAAGACCTGGTCTCATATAATTTTTTTCCATGGGCGGAGGAGGAGGCCTTGAGAGAGCAGAATCGATCGAGGACGAAGAACCAAGGTACTCCTGACATGCGGGCCCAGTTGTTTATGTTTTTTTATCTCACGAGGAGTGTACATATGGAAAGCTCTGTACTTGCAGTTCCAATGTTCCATGCATGTTTTGGATCTCGACCATAGCCTGAAGTCCAACTTAGTAAAGTTGACCAAATTTATATTAAAAAATACCAACATTTACTCTCTCCGGTCATTTTTACTCTGTATATATGAATTGTCCAAAGTTAAAGTTTGATAGTATTTATAGGAAAACGATGTCCTTCAAACGGCTGATGTACATGCAGCGTCCGCTATCTGATTAGCTGTCGGATCGATCTTGATTGAGCGCTCACGCTAGCCACAAGTCACATGGAGTCCGTTTTTTTTTTTTGCAACAAGCGTATTGTTTCCAAAGGTTTCTGCAACAAAGATCTGATTTCAAAAGAAAAAAATGACGGTGAAGAAGTTTCTTCTGCAACAGGGTTCTTATTTCAGAAACATTGTCCCGGTTGCAAAATCGGAGGAGCGTCCGACGTATGAGGCCAAGCATCGCAACATGATGCATGTTTCAAAAACATAACTTCGGTTGCAGAAATCGTCCCAGGAGTGCTCGGCGTGAGAGCTTGTCGTCGTCGTGCCGGAGTGGAGATAACTGGTCAAGGTGTTGAGTCGAAGGAGGCACGACAACTCCGGCGCTCGGGCCATGGCGGGGCAGCGGTGCTGTCTTGACAGACCTTTGCGACAAGGTCCTTGTTGCATAGCCCCCGAGCGCAACAAGCTAGTTGTGGCAAAGGTCCTTGGTTGGCTGGGCAATTGATCGAACGGCTGTTTCAGATGGCATCCGACAGCTGCAGAGCCGGCCGATCTAATCGGTTTATCATTTGGCGGACGCGTAGCAGTGTCCATATTTATATGAAAAAATATCAACATCTACTATACTAATGTTACACAATACGAAAAATAAATGTATGACACATCTAATGATATTGTTTTTGTATTGCAAATATTGCTATTTTCTTCTATAACGTTGGTCAGAGTTTACTAACTTTGACTTCAACAAATCTTCTATATGGAGTAAAAAGACACGAGGGAGTACAATACTACAGTTATACAATGCCAAAGTCAATTTCATGATACATCTAATGATATTGATATGGTATAAATGTTGATTTTTTTATATAAAATTGGTCAAACTTCGAGGTAACCTACAGTTTGTGAACCAGATGGGATGTTTGTGAACTGCATAAACGATGACAGTCTGGGCAATGTTTAATCTATATGACTTCTATGGAGTCCACGAAGAGGCCCAAAGGAGCCTGGCTTGCAGTTCCCCCGGTATGTGTTCCACCAGAGGTGTATGTAAAATGAAAGGCAGCAGAACCAATGGCATTCCGCAAGCAAACTAAGCAAGAGGGCAATGCGTCAGATAAGTCACATCACCAATGAACCAAGCCAATATCTTCCGAGAGCTACTTTATTCAAATTCTCTCCTATCCAACTCATTTTTCGTGGATTAGCATCTCAAAGTTCTTTGATGGGCATAAAGAAGAAACAGCCAGCATAACAATCACCACATAACCGCCCAGACGTTATAAGCTACGCACAGCAATAGTAGCTGACAGGTTCACTTGAAAAAGTGCACAAATAATTCACAGTAGCAAAGGGCGTCTTTCTTGTTTTCGGATCGGGAATGCTAGAAACTAAGCGTTCGTTCCTCCAATGTAGACAAGACTGGCGGCAACCGCAACATGCGTGACAGAGACGGTCTCATTTCTTGTTGTTGTTCAACATCTTGAGCGACTGGAGCCCAAGCAGCAGGTCGCCCGAGTCGAGGAACACCTTGTTGTTGGAGGCTGCGATGGTGTGGGCAATCTCCCTGGCGGCTTCAATCTGCCTGAGCGCCACGAAAGCAGGGTTGTTGGCAATGGCATTACCAATCAGCTCTGCACTCTTTGCCTCTCCCTGTTCAGATACCAAACACAAAGGCGCATCAATCAGCGTTTCAATCAGGTGCTCTAAAATTAAACAAACTCAAATGTACAGCTAGTGTTACGCAAGTGCCACCAAACTCAGAAAAATGTAAAGAAATGTACAGAGCTAAGATATAAAACACTAGCAGTATGCCCATACTAACTACCTCTGGAACATAGAAAATGTTTAGTCTGACACTAAATTCAGTCATATGAACATAGCACTGAAAGTATGAAACTATATTCAGTCATATGAACATAGCACCAGAAGTCTGAAACTATGTTCAGTCATACAAACATGCCCCTGGAAGTGTGAAACTACGTTCAGTCATAATAACATGCCACTCGAATACTAAAACAAAACTATGGACATAGCAATCCAATCATCATATGAAATGTACAAATTTACTAGAGTCAGGCTCAAGTGCTCCCAAACTCAGCAAATGCAGGGACATATATGATGATATGAAGACTTAAACAACACTAGCAATATGCCTCTACTAACTACCACTGGAAGCCTGAAAATAGGTGAAGCCATATGGAAACCTTGTACCATAAACTTAACAAATGGAATGTACATTTCTACCAGTGTTTGGTTCAGATGTGCTACCAGTGTTTGGCTCAAATGCGCTACCAAAACTCAACAAGTGTAAAGGAATATATGATGAAGCTATGAAGACATAAAGAACACTGGCAATATGCCTCTAGTAACAATGATTGAAACCGTAAACAGGATAAGTAGGTTTGTAGTGTGAAAGAGAAATATCTAA
This sequence comes from Triticum aestivum, assembly GCF_018294505.1. NCBI lineage: Eukaryota > Viridiplantae > Streptophyta > Magnoliopsida > Poales > Poaceae > Triticum > Triticum aestivum. The sequence continues at coordinate 572,975,283 of NC_057794.1, forward strand.
TTCCTGTTTTGCTTACCTGTGCCCTGATAATTGCACTTTTCTTGTCTTGCTCAGCCTTCTCAACAATGAACTTGGCACGCTCAGCTTCCTGAGCAGCAACCTGTTTGGCTTCAATGGCATGAGTGAACTCCTTACCAAAGCTGAGACTGGTAATGGACACATCATCCAGAGCGATGTTGAAGTTCTTCGCCCTCTCTGTCAGAATCTTCCTGATCTCCCTGCTCACAGCCTGCCGTTACATGAAGGATAAGTCAGTAACATATTTCAAGTAAGACCAGCTATTATCTCCTATAGCATGGAAAACATGTAGACACAGCAAACATGGTGAAGCTGTACCTCTCTCTGTGTGATTAGCTGACTGGCATTGTATTGGGCAACCACAGCTTTGAGTGTTTCATGAATGATTGAAGGCAGCACTCTCTCATTGTAGTTCTCCCCCAGGGTCCTGTACATAGTTGGTAGTCTCTCTGGCATGGGTCGTGTAAGAACACGAAGACCAATTCTCACCTGTACAAATTATGAAGTGGAATCAAATACATGCAAGGAACTGCAGTGCAAATGCTACTTTCAAAAAGAAGTGCATGAACACTAACAAATTCACATAATCAAAATGATATAACTTGCTCAGCATCAGCTAGTCGTCTTAAATCAACATGGCAACAAATAATGATGAAGCACAAAAAGTACTTGTGACTAATGCCAACAGATTCAAAGCAAATAAGCTGAAATGATTATTGACAGGCAATATATAATGACAATCTAACAGATTAAAAGCAAATGAGTTGAAATGCTTATTGACAAGGAATACATAATGGCGACCAGTGCTAATTGATTAAAAGCAATGAACTAAAATGCTTAATAACAGAGCAGTAGACACTAGACAGGAAAGAGGCTACATACAATGCTGTAAGATTTCATAGGTCAGCTAGTATGGGTTGCATTAAAATCCAATGAGTCAATAAAAACCGATGCTAGGTATGCAAACACATTACATGTACCAGATTCCACCCACCTATCCAAATTGGTAAACAATTCAAATGTGCTCAATCCCCTTGCAGGCCACAGTTACAGAATATGCTCATAAATGACAATGGCAGTACCGTTTTACATGTACCAGACTCGGTCCAAATTGCTAGCTAGTCACTTCACATGAGCAGAGTATCAACAAATACAGGCTACACTTTCAGAATGTCAACATAGCCAACTCAAATCAGACCCCTTGGTCGGTCCCAAACATGGATTTCACACAGGTAAGCAGTAAATCAGGCATCTGTGCTAGGCGACGAGGGATCGAGACAGGAGAATGTTACCATCTGGAGATCCCGGCTCCCGGAGGTGCTCTCGACGAGGTTGGGTCGCGCGCGGACGTCGTAGATGATGGGCCTCTCGAACCAGGGGATGACGATGTGAGTCCCCTCGGGGTAGACCTGCACGGACCCGCCCCAGAAATCAAACGCGTAAGGGACCCGATAAATCGCGCAGAAAAACAGCAGGGTGCAAGCAAAATCCGTCGCCGGCGGCCGAGATCCGCGGATCCACGCGAGGGGAGGGGGCGGCGGGCACCTTGTCCTTGATCCCCTCGAGGCGGTTGAAGACGATGGCCCGGTGGCCTCCCTCGACGTTGTAGAGGGTCTGGTTGCCGAGGTAGAGCGCGGCGCCGCCCAGCAGCCCGAGCTTGACCAGCGCGCCCGCGCCCGCCGGCGCGCTCGGCATCCTGGCGCCCTTGAAGTTCATCTCGCTCGCCGGCGGCGGAGGTCGGGGTTTAGCTAGGGTTTACTCGGCCGATTTGGGGGCGAATGGGATGCGGAGGAGGAGGGGGCGGGCGGAGGGTGGGGAATAGGGGATGGAGGAGGAGGAGGAGGGTGGGGGTGTTAAGTGGGTCGGGCTGGTGGATCGGGGCCGTCGGATCTCGAAGGGACGGCGCGGATGGGGCGGCGGGGCGCGTTTCTTTCCTCCCCTGCAAGAAAGGGGAATGGAGGTGCTGCCTTCCGGCCCAAGATGGTCTCGTGCGGCTGACTCCTGGGTCCCGCGCGGGTGGGATGGTTGGGGCATTTCTCTCGTGTGTGGATGGTCAACTTGCGCCCGTGCACGACTAAAAAAGATTATTTATTCTTTTACAATAAGTTGACAATAATTAAAGACACAACGCTGACACTAAGCTGCTCGTGCTTGCATCCAAGTCATCACTGGGGCTGGCCTGCTTGAGCTGATGCAAAAATGAGGTGAAATGTGTGTTCGGTGTGCTGCATGATATGTGGCAGGCTAAGCTCAGATATTGTTTGGTTTGTAGCATCTAGGTTGTATGACAGATGTAGCATACACCAATATGTTGTTTGGTAGGCTGTATGATGTGGAATCTGATCTTAGTGCGTTTGTACTTGTGTGTAAATAAATAGAAGATTATTTCAAATATATTTGTTGATTCAAGTAATAAAATAATATGTTCGCATGTCTACAAGATTTAGTCAAAATATAATCACGTGTCTTGAAAATGAAAGAGATGATTTAAGTAAGAGAAACAAAATTTCAGCAACATATTGGTTGTTTGTATAAATAGTTAATATACAAATAAGCAGTTTATGGTACAAAATAGCTTTAAAAATGCGCCAAGATCATAGAGAGTGCACATAAAGCAAGTATCCATTCCAGTGCAAGTATATCTTAAAAGTTCACATATATAGAGCCACAAATCCATATGGTCATATTCAATCCAGTACATCCTAGAGTTCACGTATATTAGATAGCCAGAAATTCATATTGTCCATATTGCAGTCCAACAAAGAAACATAACATAAGGTCCATATTACATTTCCTACATCACATATCTAGGGGCATGGTTTTTCTGACCAAATACGGTAAAATATGGTCAGCTTGGTGTGAATCAGCACATATTTGCTCACACTCCATCCTTGGACGCTCCATCCTTGGGCACGGACACTCCACCGTTCAACTTGGAGAGGTGGTGAATGGCCCAACGAGTGCGACGAGTCTCCGACATATGCACAAATGAGTGGCTCCTAGCCCTGTTGGCGTTCATACTATCTGCACCATTTGCATAACTATTTTGTCTACTACTAATTCATTCATTTCCATAAGCTAGCAAAGTGTTCTAAACATATCACACATTCATGCTAATGACAGATCTGAACCTACATAAAAAGTACCCATCCATCTCAAATCCATAGGGGAAGAGGAGGTTCTGGTGATAGATCTGAACCTAAAAAGGAGAGGGGAGGCGATGGGAAAAGAATCCATTGGTGCTAGCCACAGAGAAGGCCCTCTTTCCCGTCCATGACTAGAGGAGGCCGCCGCTTCATCCATTCGCATCAGAGAAGAAGTGCAGCGCGAGCGGCAGAGAGATGGGGATGGGAGGGAGAAGAGATGGATGGGGACAGATGGGAGACAGGGAGAGGGAGGGAAGGAGGAGGGTTCTACCTCCATAGCGGCGAGGATGCCCCGGTGGCAATGTCGACGGAGGCGGCGGGGCTGCGAGATCCACTGCTGTCGCAGGAGAGGGAGGGGAGCGAGGAAAGCGACATGAACGAGTCAGGTGAGAGCGACGAGAGCAGAAACCTATCCCTTTCTCGCGTGGGTGCAGGCGCGCGTGCAGCGGCGGGTCCGGGCTCGCGGAAACGCCTGAAACCTGTGTTTCCCATGAGCCTGGCTGGGAGCCTCTTTTTGCATGCGCCGAGCCTGGCCTAGATAGATGTGCAGGCTACCAAACAATGAGAAATTTGCATGGTGGGTGCGAGCCAGGTGCGAGGCAAGGAACCAAACACGCCCTAAGGCCCTGTTTGGCAACCCTTTGCTCCTTCAGCGCGGAACGAAGCGCACGGAGTGACCTTCCAGCGACTCTGCAAATTTGAAGTGGATGTTGCTTCGCTCCAGAGCGGAGTTGGAGAGAGGGGAGAGAGTCCGAACATGCTCTAATTATCGCCTTTTATAGGGTAACCAGTAACAAGAGCATCTCCAGCCGTTGAGCCCCCCAGGAGGCATTTTTATGTCGCCGGTGCTAAAAAAAGGCTCCTGGAAGCACGGGTGGAGATGCTCTAAGGATAAGATAGACTAAGTGATGGTACAAAACTGAAGAGAACAACTAACAGACGAGCCCCGACCGCATTGCTCCCGCGAGCGACACGGGGGCAACCCTAGCGCCGCCTTCCTCCAGCCATTCCCACCTCTCCTTCCCCTCGCCGACACTGGCAGGCAAAGCCCACGGTGATGGCGTCGACATGGATTCTCTTCCTCTCTCACGTGGACCAAGGGGTGGCGCAGGGAAGCCCTTCATGGTAGGGCGCAAGATCCACGAGCGGCATCTGCAATGGTTGCGATGGCACAAGGAGGTGGTGGGCGGTGGCGGCCGTCTCTTCCATGGCCGGTGGGTACGCAAAGTGATCTTCTCCAGCGAGTTGTCGAGCTATGGGCGTGAATCTAATCCCCGTTTAGATTCGTCGTGGCGTGGCTCTTGGCTTGTAGGCGGCGCGTGAGTGGGCTGGTCAGATGTAGCTGGAGGTCCTCTGCCGGCGTTACGGCGACTGCGTATTTCTTCATGGCACAGCTCTGCCCAAATCTAGTCAGCTGCGTGGTCGGAATGGCGCGACTTCTGGTGAAAGTCGTGCCGACTTCGGTCATGGTGGACGATTGCGGTGTCTTTGACGTTGTTTCCTTGTCGAGGCATTGTCGTTACGTTTCGCGTCACCTTGCTCGGACTGCTCCGGTGTCTGGGCCCCGTGTGCTTCATGTGCTTCACGTGAGGGGACAAAGATAGTTCACTTTGGGGAAGCACAATTGTGCTTCACCACGTGCGAGCACAAGCTAGTTTACTTGAAAGCATGTGTTAGCACAGTTTGGAAGCACGTGTTAGTTCACTTTTGGAGCATATTTTTTGTCAAAAACAATCATCGAACATATCAACATGAGATCCAATTTTAGAGATCTGGACACAAGGAACACATTGGTGACTAACTGTTCATAATTTGAATGCACGGTTCAAGAGATAAATCATTTTGAAAAAATAGATCGACAAAAAACCAAAAAAAACTATCTATTTGTGACAAGTGGCACGCATGTGATGTGCCACTTGTCATCATCAGAGGAGGTGAGGGTGACATTTGTTGGAGGACCCTCTTAACTAGTGATTTTAAATAGACAGAAATATTATATTTATTCGACCCAGTGTGTAAAAGAAAGCCCACCATCAACATATATCTCTTTGAGGCCTCTTTGACTCCCACAAAGTAACATCCCCGGATAGTACCCCAATTACAATTGCTTGTTTTTTTTCATTTTTGCGTCATCATTGCATCATGCCATCATGTCTTCATGCTTTAATCCTGGAATTAAATCCTCCAAGTACTAAAAATGCTAAACTTAATTAAAATGTAACTAGATAAAATGAATATATTTTGATCTATTTTAAATTGAGGGGTTCACATGGTCATTTCTCTTTAAACCCTATAAATAAAACCTTCCAATAATTTTAGTGAGACAAAATAAAATATTCCAATTAATTTGGAATCACCAAATACAATTTCAATTTAAGCCCTCAGCTAACACTGTCATTTTATCTTTGAGGATTGACGGTTTACTTTACTTCATACTCCCTCCGTCCAAACATAAGGGCATGTTGTGATCTCCCACAAACTCCACGAATTCCATGATTCCAGCTTCCCAACCCAGCTTCTAACTCCACGCAGCGAGTCAACTCTGTTCTGCAGCGATCGCTGGAATTTCCTATTGGACGCACATTGCGTAAAAATGTCGACCCTTCGCACAGACCTACCGATGTAGCGATTACCTGGGCCGGCCCATCAACGTGTTGAAGTGTTTCCGGTTTTGGGAACCTTCTAGAGTTTCCCAACCGATTTCCCTGGTTTTGGGAACCTTCTAGAAGGTTCCTTGAACCGGTTTATCTTTATCTTTTAGCTTTTTATTTTTTTAATTTTTTCTGTTTATTTTTCTTTTCTTTTCCTCTTGCTGTTTCTTTTTTCTTTTTACGTTTTTTATTTTTCAAATAAGAGTTCATGTTTTTAAAATTGTTTGGGAACTTAAAAAATGTTCATGATTTTAAAAATTAGTTCGTTTTTTAAAAAACTCGTCGTGTTTTCAAAAAAATAAATTCAAAAAACTATTTTGCACTTTTAAAAAATTGATCAGGAATTAGAAAAATGTTTCTGTATTCAAAACTTGTTCTGAGTGTTTTTCATAAATTGTTCAGAATATTTTTTGCACGTTTACCAGAACTTTTCAAATAATGTCTGGGATTTCCAAAATTGTTCCTGTGTCAAACATTTTCTTCACGTATTCAAAAATTGATCACGTTTCAAATTTGTTTGGGATTTTCAGAATTCCTCTCCATTTCGAATTTGGTTCTAAAAATTCAAAATATGTTCTTATTTTGAAATTGTGTTCACAAATTCAAAAAATGTCCATGTTTACAAAAAAGTCCGAAAATTCACCTTTGGAATTGTTATTTTGAAAACAAGAACATGCTTCTTTCTTTTCTTTTCCTTTTCTGTTTCTTTTTTACTTTCCAATATATTCTTTTTTTAGTTGAGGTTTAAAAAATTGTTGAGAAACTTAAAGAATGTTCGTCCTGTTAAAAAATGTTAATTTTTTTAAAAACAGTTATTTTTTCAAAAATTGTTCAGAAATTCAAGTAATGTTCGCAGTTTCAAAAACTAATCCGGCATTTGAAGAAATGTTCCCATTTTTCAAAATTGTTCGGCATTTCAAAAAATGTTTATGTTTTACAAAATTGAATAAAATTAAAAAAATGTTTTTTTAGTTTTGTTCACGTATTTCAAAAGTAGTTCCAGTTTTTAAATTCGGTTCACAAATTCAAAAAATGTTCGCATTTTCCAAAAATGTTTGAATGTTTAGAAAAATGTTTTTGTTTCAATATTTTGTTCACCTTAATAAAAATGTTTTGCATTTCCAAAATTTGTTCGGGATTTTCCAATTGTTCTCAATTTAAAATTTCTGTTCTGAATCTAAAACGTTGTCCTCGTTTTCAAATTTTGCTCACCAATACAAAAAATGTTCACGTTTTCAAAGCATGTTCGGGAACTTTGAAAAATGTTCAGGTTTTCAAGAATGTGCTGTAAGTTTGAAAAAAGTTTGACTTTTAAATACATTTCTTCTATTGTCTGTTCTTAAAGCTTGGTGCTAATCATTCGCCATCTGGCTGCTTCAGGTCAAGTGGCTAGTTGCAAGCTGTTAGGCGCGCGAGGTTGCATGTTCGAGTCCTCCTAGCGCTTTTATTTTCGGGGGCTGCTACAAATCAACCGGTTGATTTGTTACAAAATTAAGCCACCCTCACAGCCATCCGATTCAGATGCTGCCAGCCACAGGATCAAGTGGCACCACGCAGCTCTCACGGCAGCATCATACAACAGCTCCCATGGGAGCACCGACGACGTCCGGCGGTGCTTCATTGCAACCTCGCCGGAGCTTCCAACGACCGACACGGCGCTTCACTTCAACCTCGCCGGAGCTTCCAACGACCGCCTAACCTCGTCAGAGCTCCAACAACCGCCGTGGCGCTTCACTGCGACCTCACGGGAGCTTCATTGCAACCTTGACGATTGCAGCACCAACACCAACAGGGCGGTGCTCCATCGTAGCACCCGGATAGCCGCCGGCGAAGCTTCATTGTAGCATCACCACCATCGCACGGTCGTGTTCCATTGCAGCACCGCTGCCCCCGTCAAAGCTCCACCGCAGCACTAGGCGGGCGCCGACGAAGCTTCACTGCAGCGCAACGCGACGGTGTCGAGGTGCGCGCGGCGAATCAGGCGGCCGCGATGGCGGATGCACGACGGTGACGGCGATGCTGCGACACAGCACGCGGTGGCGACGGAGCTCTGGCGGCCCGATGTTGCGATGCTCCTCTCCTTAGCCTCCTGTCCCGACTATAGCATGTGCAGCGAGTGGTGACTCGCCTCCGACACCGTCGTCATCTGCAGCTCCGGTGGCCACTACCACACAGCTCCGGTGGCCACACCGAACCCTCGTCCCCCCTTTGGAGCAGCGATGCCCTGCGATGGATCTTTCACATGGGTGCTGGGATTTGTGTTGGAGCTTTGCCGGAGGGAGAGAAAGTGAGTGGGAGGGTTGTTGGCACCGGCGGCATGGCCCCGAATCTGGGTTGGACGGGATTGAGGGATGAGAGAGGGAGGAGAGATGGAGCAGAGAAGAGATGGGGATGGACAGAAGCGCTCCAGGGAAGACGAGACCCTTCGGCTAAGAGATAAGGTGGCGGCAGGTGGGCTTGTGGGCCTGTGGGGCACGTGGCGTGCTATAAAGGATGTTTACGAGAGATAGAAATCAACCGATTGATTGTAGACATTTTCCTTTATTTTCTCTAGATTTTTGCGTCGTAAAGTTTAGCGTTCAACTTAATTCATTGTAGTGGGCCGGCCCAGTCGGGGATCCGCTATGCGGCACGCGCTCCATTTGCCGCAAAAAGCGGGGTATAGGAGCTCCCGCGTTCGCTGGCTTCTTTGGTCGCTAGCCCATAATGGGCCGGCTGGAACAAGACGAGTCGCCCAACCTAGGTAAATTGGCCTAAACATGAGGGAAACTGTTGGGCTTTTAACCAGTTTTTTTTCACAGGAACATCTTACTACAATTTAGAGCATTTGTGTACTGTATGGAGGGTTGATGCCGTCGGAGAGGGGGACTTGGAGGTTCAGGCAAGGTTCGTCGAGGTCAGCACCGGCGTCGAGGTTGTGTCTGGAGCCGGTGGGGGTGCTGCGTTGGGTGCCGGTGGGGATGCAGCTCTGGGGTGGTGTTTTTGAACGGGAACCGACGAGAATGGTGCTGTAGATGCCGGATCTGGCGGCGGAGGGAAGCGCCGACCGGAGAAGGGGGGAGCTGGCCCCGGCGGCGTGGGCGGCGGCAGGAGGGTTACGTCGAGAGAGAGAGGAGAGGAACTGCCTGCTCAAGCGTAATGATTTGAGGAAAAGGGATGGCCGTATGCACCAGCTATCTGAAACATTTTCTTTAGTGGGGGCAATTTGCCTGTAAATACCTGTTTCTTGTTTTTATGGAGTTGGACTGGAGGCGGGCTGAGCTTCTCGAATTCAGACTCTATGAGCTAAACCGTTTGGGACAACTTTTTTTTTTGGACAGCTTCACACGAGATAGAAGCCGGAGGAAATTAGAACAGACCCTAAGTGTCTCAACTATAGTACAACAAGATGTACTAAAGTTGAGACACTTATTTTAGTACGGAGGGAGTATTATGGTGCAACTATTTTGTCTCTTGTTTGTTGTCTCTACCTTGATCTTAGGGCAATAGGGCTCGATGGTACCTGCGACACAAAATACTGGAACAAGAGAGGTAAAACGCAGATAGGAGAGGGAGGCTATGCCGAAAGATGGTGATAATAAGGTCATTATGGTAACTGGAACCAAGTCCCTGGGGAGACTATGCAGTCATCAAACACTCTTGCATTAGTCTGGTTTATCCTTAATAACCGGGGTAACCCCCGTGAGTCAGATAGGGCAAAGGTTGGACAATCGAATCCTCGGCGCGGCGGTAGTCAGTTGTGGTGTCACAAGGACACATCTCCCACTTATGTACTAGTAAAACGCCCGTGCGTTGCTACAGGCTATACTGTATATAAATGAATCAGACAAATTATTGATATTGAAGCTTATTTCTCTCTCATACACCAACCTTAAGGTCGACATCAGGTTCCCGCGATCTAGTGTAGCAACATAAAAACTCCACCCCATGACACACCCTTATGTTTTTCTGTCGGACCCTCCCCTTCCGCTCGGTTTTCGCCGTAGTGAGACATTTCTCGCTGGAGCCCTCTCCTTTAAAACGGGATGACGCCCACCTCACCTTCGCCATCACGGCCTCTCTCCTTCACACCATACTTCCCCACGAAGGGATTGCATTTAGACGTCGAAAAAAATCGATGGCGAGGGAGTCATGGAGGAGGGGTAGAGAACGAACCGGTGAAAGCCAAAAATCTGCGTACAATGTTCGCTCTGCCTGGGTCATAGAGGAGTCCCCTGGTAGAGGAGTTTGGAGAGAAGAGGACGGCGACGTGAGGACACGTCGGGAGGATCGCAAGGAAGGCACGCTGGTAGAGGAGATCAGAGAGAAGAGGACGGCAGCGCGAGGACGTCGGGATTATCGCGAGGAGGGCAGGCGATGGGAGGATTGCGTTCACATACACGTTAATGGGCCAGCCCATGCTGTGATGTGATGATGTCAAAGGTGGGCGAAAGATAGGAGTGGTGGGATGAGGTGGAGTGAGGCGAGACTACCAACTAAGACATTAGTAGTAGAGATTACTGAGAGTTGGTATAACATACATAATCCTTATGGAAAATGTTAGGCCGAATCTTTGAGTAAGTGAATCTATCTTGTAAACTCCATTGTAGACCATGCATATACATTATTCTCCAGAAGAACTGGTGCAGATTATTTGAAGGAGCTTGATATCCCATATCCCATAGTCCTCGTGTAGTCTTGTATTGAAAGATATAGGTATGTAAGACAGTTAGCTTGGAATGAAATAGATAATTAAATGGAAAAGAGAAGAACTGAAATGAGGTAGAACTTCCAGTAGGGTCACATTTCATTACTCAGACTAACCAAAAGTTTCAGAACCGAGTTCTTGGAGCTGTTTGTCTTTGAGGTCATCATTCTTTATAATCTAAAACGTGAACATTTGGTTGGTAAAGAACATTACGTGTTAAATATGATATGTTATAGCAAGCCTAATATCAGGACCACCTCTCATGGGCACAATCAACTCCCTAAAGCCTCTTTTTTATGAGATGCATAATGCACATCACTTACCGAGGAAGATTTTAGCCTCTTCAACATAACAATCGGCAACCCTTGTCAAAGCTCACACCAAAATAACTGCACATGTAATCATTCTACACTTTGATTGATAGACTGAAAATAAGTACACAAAAGATAGGAGCTACTCACATTCAAACTTCTGCCACAAGCTCGTTGATGGTCATTGCCCCTTCAACATGTTCACACATAGTGCATCAAAAAATAATATTCCTCCAACCAGCCCGTACAGAATGCCTCAAATTGGCATGATAAAACAAATCCAGATTGCATTATTCACTGAAATTATAAAAAATGAAAACATCTCAAACCAATATGTATGTAGAACCTGAAATTATATCTTAGGTATCAAAACGACTATACAACCTTCCAAAAAGCGAAGGAGGACCATACATAATACAATACTCCTTTCCAGCGCTTTACGTCGCCCACCTCCCAATGCATCCCTGGTCATCTCCATGGCCTACATGAGGCACTTCACCTACAGCAGAATTTCGAGATAGGAATCCCTTCTTCACCTACATCAAAATTTCGAGATCCCAACACTATCAGGCTAATACAAAGATCCATGAGAAGTGTGAACGCACCAACGTCTCCGGGTATGCATGGACCGTACGGGTAACTGATTTGGGAAACGTAGGCGGCGATGCTGGCATGGCCGACGTCACATGATGCATCTATAGTGAGACCGGCGGCGGCCAGCAGCATCGTGGCGGCCCAATTCGATAAGCCCGGCGGTCGAGTACCTGGAAGGCCAGTAGCCCACGCCCACGACGTTGGCAAAGTAGCTCGGGATGGCATCGGCGAATCGCTGGGTCACCCGTGTCAGTGACCTCGAGGCGCCGTTGACGGAAGGGGAGCTTGTTTCCACTGTCGCAGATCTCCCATGCGACATCAATGGTCGATAGCATCGGTCTCTCTCGATGGACCGGATCTTTCCCTGTCGCGGTATTCGGGGGAGAGGGGGTAGGCAGTGCCAAACAACGGAGGAAGAGGCTTGACCTGGCAGGTTCTTGATCGGTTTGATAGTTCTTTTTTTCAAGGATAGCTGAATGCCCTTGCGTTGCTATGGGACATCCAATATATATATATATATATATATATATATATATATATATATATATATATATATATATTGATCAATAACCATAAGGTTATTAATTCTACTTCACAAACTTCGACAATGCATGCACATTTAATTTTCGATCAAAAAACAAAGGTAACAAACTCCTATAACAGTGGATAAAATACAAGAAATTAGTCTAACTAAAAATACCATGTCTACCTTAGAACGTCTATAATATCAATAAGAAGTCTGCTACAAAACCTACTAACAGGTGGAAAAGGGGCAGCTAGTATCTCTCCAACAAACAAAATCATACCATACAAAATAGATTGCCTGCAGTCAATAAAACAGTAGTAGGGCATCTGAACAAAAAATACATAGAGAAAATGGAACATGTCGTTTCGAAGATTACATCAATCCTGTCGATGTTAACCACATTACTGAAGATAGGCCATAATGGCCACATGACCATCTGCACTGTACTGATAACTGAACTGCGTGTCTTCATTGCTATCATTATAGATTAACATATTTAATTGTTTCAGCACAAAGGTTCCATAATGTCAGGGTAAATTCAAGAATCTTCACACGCACTTAATAGACCATGTAATAGCATGTTGAAAACTATGCAGGAAAAGCATGGTTCCGAGATACTTAAGTCTTGAGGTCAGTCCAGTCTTACCACGAAAATGAAAAGACCATATGATGTCTGGTGCAGCTCCCTATTCATCAGTAGAGAATCCTTCGATTTATTTACATGAAGATTCTTATTGGGCATGGCTGCATCAATCCGAGTATATATATCTGGATGATTGATTCCACACATGTGGAGCAGATATTGGAGATTATTAAGATTCTAGTTTATTCCAAACTTTATTTATTTTTATCCTAGTTCTAGACTTCTAATGTCTGTGAAAGAAGAAAATCTTGACCGGAACACAAAATGGCAACAATAAGAAAAAGTTATCACCGGAGCAATGCAGTTAAGAGTTCTGGATACCTTTCAGAAAGAAGTGACATATATTAGCATACTTTATCAGAACAATTCAATCTGCAAATTAGCAAACATGGACATTCCGGTGCATAGTAGTACGAAAAAAGGTGAAAAACAAGTGAACTGTGACACAATGTAACAGCTGAATCAACAAGGACATGTTAGAATGCGAACATATTGGAGATGAGAATTCCATTGACCTCTTGTTGGACTCTTCAAATTAGATCACTGATGGCACTTCCAGCAGCGAGGCTTCCCCACAGAAACACATCTTTCTGGCTATTGTAGCTCTGGAGGATTATGCCATCAGTAGATAATCTACCAGGACCTAAGGCTTCTCCATCCGGCCACGGCTGCAGCCACGTCCACATCGCCGTGGATGCTCCGCCATATCCGCCTGGACGATCGCAGGCTCTTCATCACCAACCTCTTGTTTAGCCACGATGCCATGGTGGCCACCAGGCGGCTTGAAGCCACAAACGACATGCTTGAGCACACATCGTGATGTTGGGGGCCACACCCGACAGTGACACCATGCAACGCGTCATGGCGGCGTTCATGGAGGCGTTGGCGCGATGCTAGCTCCTGGCATGGGCTGGCCTGTGCAGGGCACTGCTCCTACCTCGTGCGGCGCCCACACCACCATCGCACCCTATACCATGCAATCAAATTGGCAGATAGAGTGCAAAATAATGGAACAAAATTGACAGAAAGATGAACAATGTGCAAGTAGCAACCTCAAAATACGAGGACTACTCGTTTTGAAGTTTCAGAAGAGTTGATCTCAGAAAACTTCAATTGAACGCAAGGCCGAGTAGCAATGTACCCGGATCAGCAGCCTGATTTTTAGATGGTGTAGCTGGCAAATCTTCAAATCTAGTCCCCAAGAAGGAAATCAAGAGCAGATCATGAAGTTAATATACAGAGCTTCCAGAAATCACACATTCACCTACGTCCAAAATGAAGCCTCCACCTGCCAAATGTCCCACAGGCAGTATGTAAGGCAGCGGAATGGATGATCAAATCATAAAACACAATCTAGTATTTACCAGCGATTCAGTATCCTGCACGTCGGACTGGATCTCAGAGAGCCTCTGCTTCATCTTGTCTGCTTAGATCTCACCATGTAAGACGAAACCAACAACATCGAATAGAAATAGGCACGGGAAGAGAGGGTGGCGATCTTGGCGAAGACCTCGCAGACGCAGAGTCGCAGTACTGGCGCTCGTAGCCCTGGAACACCTCGCTGCTTATGATTGCTCCTCTTGATCGCCTTTCATGGCATGCATTAAAGATAAATGGTAGCTAACCAGACCTGGCCGCTGCCACCGCCGAGAGGAGGTTGAGTAGTCAGCTGTTTGCGTAGGTGAAAGCTGCTATGTACGTCCTTGATCCATCGCCCGCCGTCCAGGATCGACCCATGCACATGAGACAATATTGGGCGCGCATCGAAGCAGACTTCATGGCTATGTCCCGGATCCACCGCCCTCTGTCCTGCTTGACCCATCCACATGAATCAACACCGGACGCACCGGCTCGTCATCGATGCCGACGAGCTGTTTCATTGCGAGGTCAAGGGGGACCGCGGAAGGGCCGCACTGGTGCATGTGCTACGCGCTACTCGCTAGCGGCGTCAACTGGGAAGGGGCGGCTAGGGTTTGAACAGGGAGGAGGAGACACGGCTTGCGTGGATTTTTCGTTGCTTGCGTGCGTGGGTATGACGGTTTTGCTGGTTCTTTCGCCGGATCACATGGGGGTGGGACCACGTAATTAAGAAGAACGAATCACGTTTGGGGTGGAACGTACGCAGGGAAAACCAACAGCGCACGGGAGGGAGGCTAGACGAAGGGTTCGACGACGTAAGACGGGAAACGGAACACTGCGTTTCTTTTAGGTATTATAGGTAATTGCCCGTGCGTTGCTACGGGAGCATCCAATCCTATTGTTCTACTATGCATGTATATCTTTATGGCACATTCTTGTTGTTCTAACATATATCTTTAGGGCACATCAGGCCACACTGTTGACTTCTTTTTACCATTAAATAATTTCTTCCTCCTACTTTCTCAAGAGTTGCTAATGTAGATGAATTTAAGAATTTTGCATAATGTTTCCCCCAAACAAGCTATTCCGCCTACTTTATCTCACTCTAGCAGGCACTATGTATCCTAGCTTCTAACTCTCTACAAAAGATAGGAAATGGACTGTTCAAACATAACATTATTCAGAAAAGAGCAAAAGCATGATTCTCAGGAAGAATGTATAGCAAATGTTTTACTAATGCTAGTATATTGAACAAGTTCAAGTAATATGACATAAAAATAGAAATGTGCAAGCCAATTGGCGAGGGGAGCCATCTGGTAGATAGTGCACACCATCTTCTCATGTTCTGTAAAAAATTCTTTCATGCCTTCCAGCAACATCTATATCCATGCCTTGTTGCCCAACATCCTTTTCATATATGGCGTAGATCATAATATCTATATCCATCCTTTTCTAATATAGGAGAAGAGGCAAATGTTAATAGACATGCTAAAAAAAAGTTAGTTGTAGAGGTGGGAAATGCATATGCATCCTAGCTGTAGATCCACTGCAGAATATATCCTGGTATGCCAATGAAAGCAATTGTTTTCCTTCGGTGAAGATTTTGTATCCTGCACATGAGCTGCATAATATCGATGGAGCACGAACCATGTAAAGCACATTAATATTTCAAAATGTAAAAGCACTTACCACGTAGCATGGATTATTAACTCTGATTTGTTAAATAAGTACTAAACTTCCTTCTATGAGGATAAGTCATTCGTGATAAAGTGCTAACTCCACTCTAATGAGACTATTGTCAGGTTGAGAGGATACAGAAAACTGAGTTACAAGCATAGAAAAATGAAAAACAAAGCATACTATTGTTTGGACAATTGTACAGTCTGGTCATACGGTAAACTTTTCCGCTGATGTGAAATACATCAAGGTCCTTTCAGAGGAAATATTACACAATTGTCATGGTCTCATGGATCAGTGGAAGTTACTCACACAACACACCCAGATTATGGATAGCTAGAATCAAGCCATACATGAACTAAAGACGTGAAAAAAGCCTGGAATTTTGACTTCAGGTTCCATTCATGCTTTCATGTTTCCCGTGAATCTGAATCATCAGCTGTGTAGGGCAGTTTCATATGCACCTGCGATGTCAAGAAAAAATCGTTAAAGGAATAAGATAACAAAAGCTATACTGGATGGAGGCCAACCATGTTATACTCTGGAAGGAGGGTCTAATAGCTAAGGGATATTTTCAGATAATAAGTTTGGCAGTGAAAATTCCAATATCTACATAAAATGTCGTATCAAAGGATTTCATATGGAGGGAGGATTTTGAATATTGGCCTCACGGGAAATAGAGGCGTGAGGTTCTGTTCAACGTGATGGAATGGTAGGACGAACAGAAGCAGCAGCATAGCAGTGTCAGCAATACGGACAGCAGCAGCAGCGTAGCGGCAAAATTGCATCTCTCACGCAGCAACGTACATGCATCGGCGCCACAACGCACACCAGCGCGTGGTCACGCACCTTGGCTACATCGCTGCACGAAGAGCAGGCAGACCTCTACCTTGGCCAGTGACCTGCCACCCGAATCCTCTCCTTCCCACGACGGCGACCTGTCTCCCGCATCCTCTCCTCCCCCAACGGCTACCTCTCCTCTAGTCAGGGCGCCCCCCTCTCTCTCTCTCCATCACGATTGACTTGATGCACCCATGACGGATCTGGGAGGAGCGAATAAAGGAGAGGATCGAGGGAAGCTAAACAATTAAAAGGAAGGAATAGGAGAGATGTCGTCCGTGATTGGCCTGAATTAATTGTATTATGCATTAACCAAATAAGGTATTAATCCGTGAATTGATTGAATTACCAAATATTGACCGAGAGGAGAGGAAATCGCTGTAGGGTGAGAAAGGATGGACGAACGGGTGGGACGACGTAAGAGGGGAGACGGAACCTTATGGTTCTTTTAGATAAAGTAGAGATGGAGATTAATTAATAATAATTATTATTATTATTATTAGAGAATTAAGATTAGAGATTAGAGATTATTTGCTTCCTGAAAATCTATTATTTGTTTCCTAAAGCAAATTGCATTAATGAGAGAGATCCGTTGATTTGGCTAAGGTAGGAAAGAATCTATTATTTGTTTGCTAAAGAAAATTGCATTAATGGGAGAGATCCGTTGATTTGGCTAAGGTAGGAAAAATTTATTATTTGTTTCCTAAAGCAAATTGCATTAATGAGAGAGATTCGTTGATTTGGCTAAGGTAGGAAAGAATCTATTATTTGTTTGCTAAAGCAAATTGCATTATTGGGGGAGATCCATTGATTTGGCTAAGGTAGGAAAGAATCTATTATTTGTTTCCTAAAGCCAATTGCATTAATGAGAGAGATTCGTTGATTTGGCTAAGGTAGGAAAGAATTTGTTATTTGTTTGCTAAAGCAAATTGCATTAATGGGAGAGATCCGTTGATTTGGCTAAGGTAGGAAAGAATCTATTATTTGTTTCCTAAAGCAAATTGCATTAATGAGAGAGATTCGTTGATTTGGCTAAGGTAGGAAAGTTAGATCCGTGATCTTTTGTCATTAGGAAAGTGTTGAAAATAAACCGTACTGGACTACCAACTCCTCCATTAAGTTTTTTTCGCTGGTTAATTTTCGTAGGTTTTTTTGCTCGATTGTCTTGGGTGCGATCGGAGGTTGGGTCCTGGAATGCGTGAGGGTGGGTGGGGGCTTCGGTACGCGGTTTTTTCGGTTCGTGGCGGCTCAGTGTAAGGTGGGACGAGGTACCAAAAAAACCATGGGAGGTGGGACGAAAAAAAACCTGGAAGCGAGACTACCAACTGCTCCATTAGAAGTAGAGATTTGCGAAATATATTTATCAATGTTTACCAGTGCATTGTTGATCTGTAATTATTATCCCTAACGCGTGTACACAGCCACTGGAGCAACCTTAGCCTGGCCTATTTTCTTTTTATTTCTACTATCTCTGTGATAATTGTTGGTCCGAGAAACTGGGATGATTTGAGATAACCAAGGCATGCATACATTTCCTTGCCAAGATTAATTCATTTTCTGGATTCGATAAATTCTAAGGGCTCTAGAAAAGAAGTAGTCCCTCCTTCCATCTATACAGGGCCTAATACGTTTTTCAATACCGCCTTTGACTATTGACAAGATTAATACTATATGAGATTTATAATGCGAAAATTATATCATTGGAAGCTCCTTTAACATACAAATTTGACGATATGCTTTGTGTAAGTTGCTTGTCAGATATTATTGCTCTAACTTTTGGTCAAAGTTAGCCTCGAAAAACGCATTAAGCCCTATATAGTTAGAAGGAGGGAGTATGTAAATCTAGAAACAGATTGAAGGTAATCACTGGTCACAAAGGAACTACGAGGTGCACATGGCAAACGATCCGTATTGCATCACCTGAGAAGTGTATAGCTAGATGACATTGAGCAGTTATAATTCATAGATCAATCTTCATATATAATAAAACATCACACATTACAGATAACAGAATAGATGAAATAACCACATCTAGACATCCACGATGAAAACTTGTACCTAAGCTGCAAGTCGCCATTGCTGTCCAGGCCAGCATTTAGTATGTAAAACGTTCTATAGATATTTTAGGGAAATTTTATTTTAAGTAGGTAGGATGCTATATCCATGAAGTTCCAAACACGATTGGGCCCACCAAGTAATTGTCAGCCACACTGAACTTGGACAAGGACGTATGAACTGCACCAGGGAAGCCGAAATCAATCCACTAACAGATCATTAGCCAGTTACGACTTTGTTGTCCCCGGACACGACTTGGTTGCTCCCGGATACAACATTATTGTTCCCAGTTACCCTATTGTTATTGCCGGATACAGTATTGTTGCTCCCAATTACGACATGGTTGGTGTCAAGTATGACATTGCTGCTCCCAGATGTGACTGTGTTGTTGCTCCCAGAAACATTGTTGTTGTCCCAGATACAACAGTGTTGCCGCTCCCAGATACAATGTTGCCACTTCCAGATCTAACACTGTTGTTGGTCCCAGTAATGGTGTTTGGTTGTTGTTGTTGGAGTGTTCTTCTATTGCTCTTCACATACAATAGCAAGTTAGAGAAAGCAATACCTAGTGAACGATCGACAACGGTGAGGCCCTCGAGTAGTGTCAAACCCTTGGGTACCTCACCAACCAAATGAATTATTTGAGAGGTCCAAGTACCTTCCCGGCGAAGCCCCGCGGCGCTTGAAGGTCGTCAGGGTGGCACGTCGCATAGGCCGCCGGCAGGAGAAACGCCAAGAAGGCGAGCAGCAGGAAGCATTTCGCCATGGATTCAGCTGTGGCCTGTGGTATGTATACAAAAAGCAGGAACACTCAGCAAGAAACCAGTTTGGGGTGCAGGTGATTCTCAAGTGATCTTGGCAAAAACTGCTTGGGTGGTGCATCTCATCTTATGCTCGTGCATGAATGTGTGTAACCATGCGTTGCAAGTACGTAGTACTAGTCAGTGGCCACAATAGTCAGTGTGCGTGCGGAGTGCCAATTCAAACTTTATTTTCTTGCATTTTTCATGCATGAGGTGTTGTCTGTCGACTGAAGAAATTGGTGGGTGGCATGGACCATGGACCCAAGTTGGCAGCTCCTGCTCCTCAGCTTCACTGGTCCCGTCCCGTTGTCGTGGACAGGTCCGCCATAGTTCATTCATGTTTCTCGACTTTTTCTTAATAAGCCAACTAATGCAAATGACTTTCATGGCATATTTCTTGCACGCACAATAAAAGTATTAGCTTCGAGAACGAACTTTATTGTATGCGGACAAAATGATCTTCCGGTACTTCGTGAGGATGGCAAGATGCTGCGTGCATGCCTGTTCACATGGTATACAGGAGAACTTGCTGCTTGTGCATGGTGTTCTGTTTCTAGAAAAAAATGCATAACAGTGAAGGCAACAACCACAGTCCGTCCTTCATGTAATACTTGCAACAACCACAGGCCAAGGAAGTCTTGCTTGTAGCGTCTGTGGCAGCGAGAGGCGAGGTGACGATCGATGCCACAAAGCTGACAAGCCTGAGGAGCACCGCAACTAGAACAGCAAGCAACTGGGCGACTCCCTCCAGTGATGGTCGGCGCGTTGCCCCGCGAGGCCTGCGACGAGGAAGCCGGTGGTTTGCCACCTGATGCGGCCGGCTTCTGAGGTTTGCCGCGTGTGGCGGCGTTGGCGGAGGCGAAGCTGGGGGAAACACGGCGCGCCTTGATGCGCTGCTCACGCCCAAGGAGGCGCGCATAGAGCTCATGACGTGGGAGCGTATCCTCTCGAACATGGACGTTCTCAATGAGATTGTCATAATCATCATCAAGCCCGTTAAGCACAAAAGTGGTGAAGTCCTCGTCCTGAAGCGGCTGACCAACAGAGGCCAAGGTGTCGGCGAGGCTCGTCATCTTGTTGAAGTACTCCGTGATGCTGAGATCGCCAAGCTTGGTCTCACCCAGCTCGGTGCGTATAGAGTGCGCACGCGCCTGAGACTGAGAGGCGAAACTAGTGTGGAGGGCCGCCCACGCCTCCCTGGACGTAGCGGCGAAGATGACCATCGACGAAACACTCGGCGTGAGTGAAGACTGGATAGCGGAGAGAATAGCCTGATCCTGCGCCACCCACGTGTGATATGCCAGATGGTGAGAGGGTGGACACAGGATGGATCCGTCGACGTAGCCCTCCAAGTAGCGGCTGCGGAGTAGAGGCAAGACCTGAGCACGCCATGACAGGTAGTTGTCCGGCGCGAGCTTCACCGGCAGCAGGTGCGAGAAATAAAACGGCGGCGGCGCCGCGGTTTCAGCAATGTACGCCTGCGCTAGTGGGGCATAGGGATCCATGGACAGGGCCATCTCTGGACGAGGGACCAGCGCATAGGCGCCAGGGGAGGAGTAGGACCCGACAGAGGCGGCAGCCAAAGCGCCGTGCCCGGGCGCTGCAGGAGGATCGTAGGTGCCCAACGCGGCGTAGGGGCCAGCACCCACAGCAGTCGAAGCACCTTGGCCGGGCGCTGCAGGGGCACCATACGATGAGGAGGCCGCGCCCCCATAGGACGGCGGCGGCGCCTGGTAGTAGTGGTGCGGTGGCGGCGGATGCGGCACTGCCGTGTAGGGTTGCGGCAGCGGCGCAACATAGCCGACCCCGGCCAGAAGGATGACGGCGGCGGGGGCGCACCATAGGATGGTGCGGGAGCACCGCACCACGGGTGCGGACTCGGTGGAGGAGGGCCGCCAGGGGCCGGCAGCGCCGCGGGCTCGGTTGGGACGATTGGAGCGTCCGGAGACCCCGAAGCCTGCGGGGAAGTGGGAGGCGGCGACACGGCACCGTACGTCGTCGCGAGGGGGCGGGAGGCCATGAAGGGCGACATCCGGGCAAGGTCCGACGCGGCGGCGGCGGTCGAGATCGGCGCGGCGGCGGCGGGAGGTGGTGCAACGGAAGACATCGTAACCTAAACTGATACCATGTCAAACATAGGGTTTGGGAAACTGGCTCGACACCCTAAAACGAGGTGTGGCTATCTCATTATATAGATGTACCAAGAGGTACAATACAAGGCCTATACAAGACTACGTATATACATTCTAACAACCCGAGCACTGGCATCTTGTGTGAAAGTCCGGCGCGCCCCTATCGGTGAAGTTTTTCATATACCTGGCCTCCTTAAACCGATGCTGGCCCGCCGATCGGCTTGCTCGGCATGGACTAAAGCACGAGCCGGCTTGCGTCCTTTGTCTTCAGGAGCCAGAGACTCTGCAACACATCTTGGTGTGATGCGTTTTCACTCGTTCTGTTTGGCATGAGATCCTAACTTGGTGCTGCCCCTCCACCCCCCCGCCCGACGGATCTTCCGGCTTCTTCGACTGGCTATCCACGGCCCTCCTCAGGCTGCCTGCGACCACTCGACGCGGCCTCACTACCTTGGCCGGCCTTGTGGCATGGACTCTTTGGCGCCACCGTAATGCGGTCACCTTCGACAAGATCGCCCCATCTACCCTGACTGTGGTCACCACTATTAAAGACGACGCTCACTCCTGGGCCACTGCCAGAGCCAAAGGGCTTAGCGCTTTTATCCTTGTAACCTGATCTTGTATGAGGGGCTGAGCATCCCCAATACTCCATGCTCACACGATCGCCACAGACACGCCTTCTTGCGTACGTGAACGTGGCGTCGACCTGTTGTTTTCTTTTCCCTCTATCAATGCAAAGATACGCTCCAAAGCGTATTCACGATCTTATTTACTTGCCTGGCCAGAAGCGCACGTCACGGATGACAGTTGTTGATCCCACGATCTCCATCGAGGCGGAGGCACCCAGCACATATCCTAAATCACAGTGAGATCTCCACCTGTGACGGCGACGATTGATTGCAACGATCTCCCAAATTTTCCATCGGGCCGGCAGACGCCCGTCCAATACACTCGTACGACAAGACAACCGCTCCAAGACGAGGAGCATGGCAATAGTGCCCCCTCTCCGCTGACCAGAGGATGCATGGCTACAATGCGTGCCGCTTCGCTGATCCGCGTGGCCCGGTACTGTTCCAACTACTCCGTGATGCGACCGGAGATGTGCCACAGTGACGCCCTGGCGGTGGGTTCCGCAGCTGATGGGCCCCACACGAAGACCAAGACGATGACACTGGGCCCCGTGAAGGAAATATGCCCTAGAGGCAATAATAAAGTTATTATTTATTTCCTCATATCATGATAAATGTTTATTATTCATGCTAGAATTGTATTAACCGGAAACATAATACATGTGTGAATACATAGAAAAACAAAGTGTCACTAGTATGCCTCTACTTGACTAGCTCGTTGATCAAAGATGGTTGAGTTTCCTAGCCATAGACATGAGTTGTCATTTGATCAATGGGATCACATCATTAGGAGAATGATGTGATTGACTTGACCCATTCTGTTAGCTTAGCACTTGATCGTTTTGGTTTACTCCTATTGCTTTCATCATGACTTATACATGTTCCTATGACTATGAGATTATGCAACTCCTGATTAACGGAGGAACACTTTGTGTGCTACCAAACGTCACAACATAATTGGGTGATTATAAAGGTGCTCTACAGGTGTCTCCGATGGTACTTGTTGAGTTGGCATAGATCAAGATTAGGATTTGTCACTCCGATTGTCGGAGAGGTATCTCTGGGCCCTCTCGATAATGCACATCACTATAAGCCTTGCAAGCAATGTGACTAATGATTTAGTTGCGGGATGATGCATTATGGAACGAGTAAAGAGACTTGCCGTTAACGAGATTGAACTAGGTATTGAGATACCGACGATCAAATCTTGGGCAAGTAACATACCGATGACAAAGGGAACAACGTATATTGTTATGCGGTTTGACCGATAAAGATCTTCCTAGAATATGTAGGAACCAATATGAGCATCCAGGTTCCGCTATTGGTTATTGACCGGAGACATGTCTCGGTCATGTCTTCATAGTTCTCGAACCCGTAGGGTCTGCACGATTAAAGTTCTGTGACGATCGGTATTATGAGTTTTTGTGTTTTGATGTACCGAAGGTAGTTCGGAGTCCCGGATATGATCACGGACATGACGAGGAGTCTCGAAATGATTGATACGTAAAGATCAATATATTGGATGACTATGTTCAGACACCGGAAGTGTTTCAGGAGGTTTTAGACATTTACCGGAGTACCGGGGGGTTACCGGAACCCCCCGGGAGTATATTGGGTCTAATGGGCCTTAGTGGGAGAAGAGGAGGGGCGGCCAAGGGCAGCCGCGCGCCCCTCCCCCTCTAGTCCGAATTGGACAAGGAGGGGGGCGGCGCCTCCCTTTCCTTTTCTTCCTCCCTCCCTTCCTTCTCCTCTCCTACTCCAACTAGGAAGAGAGGGAGTCCTACTCCTGGTGGGAGTAGGACTCCCCCTTGGCACGCCCTCCTCGTTGTCCGTCCGCCTCTGCCCTAGCTCCTTTATATACGGGGGTAGGGGGGCACCCCATAGACACAACAATTGATCTGTTGATCTGCTAGCCATGTGCGGTGCCCCCCCCCACCATAATCCACCTCAGTTATATCGTAGCGATGCTTAGGCGAAGCCCTGCGATGGTAGCTTCATCAACATCGTCACCACGCCGTCGTGTTGACGAAACTCTCCCTCGAGCTCTACTGGATCATGAGTTCGCGGGAAGTCACCGAGCTGAACGTGTGCGGAACGCGGAGGTGTCGTACGTTCGGTGATGAGGATCGGTCGATCGTGAAGGCGTACGACTACATCAACCGCGTTGTTATAATGCTTCCGCTTAACGATCTACGAGGGTACGTGGACGCCACTCTCCTCTCTTGTTGCTATGCATTACCATGATCTTGCGTGTGTGTAGGATTTTTTTTGAAATTACTATGTTCCCCAACAGTGATATTAGAGCCAGATTTATGCGTAGATGTTATATGCACGAGTAGAACACAAGTGAGTTGTGGGCGATACAAATCATACTGCTTACCAGCATGTCATACTTTGGTTCGGCGGTATTGTTGGATAAAGCGGCCCAGACCAACATTACGCGTACGCTTACGCGAGACTAGTTCTACCGACGTGCTTTGCACACAGGTGGCTGGCGGGTGTCAGTTTCTCCAACTTTAGTTGAACCGAGTGTGCCTACGCGCTGTCCTTGAGAAGCTTAAAACAACACTAACTTGACGAACTATTGTTGTGGTTTTGATGCGTAGGTAAGAACGGTTCTTGCCCAGCCTGTAGCAGCTGATGTCTACTACACAACCTTCTTCTTGCAGACGTTGTTGGGCCTCCAAGTGCAGAGGTTTGTAGGACAGTAGCAAATTTCCCTCAAGTGGATGACCTAAGGTTTATCAATCCGTAGGAGGCGTAGGATGAAGATGGTCTCTGTCGGTGTGAAAACCGGCGGATCTCGGGTAGGGGGTCCCGAACTTTGCGTCTAGGCCGGATGGTAACAGGAGGCAAGGGACACGAAGTTTTACCCAGGTTCGGGCCCTCTCGATGGAGGTAAAACCCTACGTCCTGCTTGATTAATATTTAATTGTTTCAACACAAAGGTTCCATAATGTCAGGGTAAATTCAAGAATCTTCACACGCACTTAATAGACTATGTAATAGCATGTTGAAAACTATGCAGGAAAAGCATGGTTCCGAGATACTTAAGTCTTGAGGCAGTCCAGTCTTACCACGAAAATGAAAAGACCATATGATGTCTGGTGCATCTCCCTATTCATCAGTAGAGAATCCTTTGATTTATTTACATGAAGATTCTTATTGGGCATGGCTGCATCAATCCGAGTATATATATCTGGATGATTGATTCCACACATGTGGAGCAGATATTGGAGATTATTAAGATTCTAGTTTATTCCAAACTTTATTTATTTTTATCCCAGTTCTAGACTTCTAATGTCTGTGAAAGAAGAAAATCTTGACCGGAACACAAAATGGCAACAATAAGAAAAAGTTATCACCGGAGCAATGCAGTTAAGAGTTCTAGATACCTTTCAGAAAGAAGTGACATATATTAGCATACTTTATCAGAACAATTCAATCTGCAAATTAGCAAACATGGACATTCCAGTGCATAGTAGTACGAAAAAAGGTGACAAACAAGTGAATTGTGACACAATGTAACAGCTGAATCAACAAGGACATGTTAGAATGCGAACATATTGGAGATGAGAATTCCATTGACCTCTTGTTGGACTCTTCAAATTAGATCACTGATGGCACTTCCAGCAGCGAGGCTTCCCCACGGCAAGGCATCTTTCTGGCTATTGTAGCTCTGGAGGATTATGCCATCAGTAGACAATCTACCAGGACCTAAGGCTTCTCCATCCGGCCACGGCTGCAGCCACGTCCACATCGCCGTGGATGCTCCGCCATATCCTCCCGGA
>NC_057794.1:573001960-573003366 GCF_018294505.1 Triticum aestivum
AGAGCCTCTGCTTCATCTTGTCTGCTTAGATCTCACCCTGTAAGACGAAACCAACAACATCGAATAGAAATAGGCACGGGAAGAGAGGGTGGCGATCTTGGTGAAGACCTCGCGGACGCAGAGTCGCAGTACTGGCGCTCGTAGCCCTGGAACACCTCGCTGCTTATGATTGCTCCTCTTGATCGCCTTTCATGGCATGCATTAAAGATAAATGGTAGCTAACCAGACCTGGCCGCTGCCACCGCCGAGAGGAGGTTGAGTAGTCAGCTGTTTGCATAGGTGAAAGCTGCCATGTACGTCCTTGATCCATCGCCCGCCGTCCAGGATCGACCCATGCACATGAGACAAAGCTGGGCGCGCATCGAAGCAGACTTCATGGCTATGTCCCGGATCCACCGCCATCTGTCCTGCTTGACCCATCCACATGAATCAACACCGGACGCACTGGCTTGTCATCGATGCCGACGAGCTGTTTCATTGCGAGGTCAAGGGGCACCGCGGAAGGGCCGCACTGGTGCATGTGCTACGCGCTACTCGCTAGCGGTGTCAACTAGGAAGGGGCGGCTAGGGTTTGAACAGGGAGGAGGAGACACGGCTTGCGTGGATTTTTCGTTGCTTGCGTGCGTGGGTATGACGGTTTTGCTGGTTCTTTCGCCGGATCACATGGGGGTGGGACCACGTAATTAAGAAGAACGAATCACGTTTGGGGTGGAATGTACGCATGGAAAACCAACAGCGCACGGGAGGGAGGCTAGACGAAGGGTTCGACGATGTAAGACGGGAAACGGAACGCTGCGTTTCTTTTAGGTATTATAGGTAATTGCCCGTGCGTTGCTACGGGAGCATCCAATCCTATTGTTCTACTATGCATGTATATCTTTATGGCACATTCTTGTTGTTCTAACATATATCTTTAGGGCACATCAGGCCACACTGTTGACTTCTTTTTACCATTAAATAATTTCTTCCTCCTACTTTCTCAAGAGTTGCTAATGTAGACGAATTTAAGAATTTTGCATAATGTTTCCCCCAAGCAAGCTATTCCGCCTACTTTATCTCACTCTAGCAGGCACTATGTATCCTAGCTTCTAACTCTCTACAAAAGATAGGAAATGGACTGTTCAAACATAACATTATTCAGAAAAGAGCAAAAGCATGATTCTCAGGAAGAATATATAGCAAATGTTTTACTAATGCTAGTATATTGAACAAGTTCAAGTAATATGACATAAAAAAATAGAAATGTGCAAGCCAATTGGCGAGGGGAGCCATCTGGTAGATAGTGCACACCATCTTCTCATGTTCTGTAAAAAATTCTTTCATGCCTTCCAGCAACATCTATATCCATGCCTTGTTGCCCAGCATCCTTTTCATATATGGCGTAGATCATAATATATATATCCATC
>NC_057794.1:573004709-573008784 GCF_018294505.1 Triticum aestivum
ATTATTATTATTAGAGAATTAAAGATTAGAGATTAGAGATTATTTGCTTCCTGAAAATCTATTATTTGTTTCCTAAAGCAAATTGCATTAATGAGAGAGATCCGTTGATTTGGCTAAGGTAGGAAAGAATCTATTATTTGTTTGCTAAAGAAAATTGCATTAATGAGAGAGATCCATTGATTTGGCTAAGGTAAGAAAGAATTTATTATTTGTTTCCTAAAACAAATTGCATTAATGAGAGAGATTCATTGATTTGGCTAAGGTAGGAAAGAATCTATTATTTGTTTGCTAAAGCAAATTGCATTAATGGGGGAGATCCATTGATTTGGCTAAGGTAGGAAAGAATCTATTATTTGTTTCCTAAAGCCAATTGCATTAATGAGAGAGATTCGTTGATTTGGCTAAGGTAGGAAAGAATTTGTTATTTGTTTGCTAAAGCAAATTGCATTAATGAGAGAGATCCGTTGATTTGGCTAAGGTAGGAAAGAATCTATTATTTGTTTCCTAAAGCAAATTGCATTAATGAGAGAGATTCGTTGATTTGGCTAAGGTAGGAAAGTTAGATCCGTGATCTTTTGTCATTAGGAAAGTGTTGAAAATAAACCGTACTGGACTACCAACTCCTCCATTAAGTTTTTTTCGCTGGTTAATTTTCGTAGCTTTTTTTGCTCGATTGTCTTGGGTGCGATCGGAGGTTGGGCCCTGGAATGCGTGAGGGTGGGTGGGGGCTTCGGTACGCGGTTTTTTCGGTTCGTGGCGGCTCAGTGTAAGGTGGGACGAGGTACCAAAGAAACCATGGGAGGTGGGACGAAAAAAAACCTGGAAGCGAAACTACCAACTGCTCCATTAGAAGTAGAGATTTGCGAAATATATTTATCAATGTTTACCCGTGCATTGTTGATCTGTAATTATTATCCCTAACGCGTGTACACAGCCGCTGGAGCAACCTTAGCCTGGCCTATTTTCTTTTTATTTCTACTATCTCTGTGATAATTGTTGGTCCGAGAAACTGGGATGATTTGAGATAACCAAGGCATGCATACATTTCCTTGCCAAGATTAATTCATTTTCTGGATTCGATAAATTCTAAGGGCTCTAGAAAAGAAGTAGTCCCTCCTTCCATCTATACAGGGCCTAATACGTTTTTCAATACCGCCTTTGACTATTGACAAGATTAATACTATATGAGATTTATAATGCGAAAATTATATCATTGGAAGCTCCTTTAACATACAAATTTGACGATATGCTTTGTGTAAGTTGCTTGTTAGATATTATTGCTCTAACTTTTGGTCAAAGTTAGCCTCGAAAAACGCATTAAGCCCTATATAGTTAGAAGGAGGGAGTATGTACATCTAGAAACGAGATTGAAGGTAATCACTGGTCACAAAGGAACTACGAGGTGCACATGGCAAACGATCCGTATTGCATCACCTGAGAAGTGTATAGCTAGATGACATTGAGCAGTTATAATTCATAGATCAATCTTCATATATAATAAAACATCACACATTACAGATAACAGAATAGATGAAATAACCACATCTAGACATCCACGATGAAAACTTGTACCTAAGCTGCAAGTCGCCATTGCTGTCCAGGCCAGCATTTAGTATGTAAAACGTTCTATAGATATTTTAGGGAAATTTTATTTTAAGTAGGTAGGATGCTATATCCATGAAGTTCCAAACACGATTGGGCCCACCAAGTAATTGTCAGCCACACTGAACTTGGACAAGGACGTATGAACTGCACCAGGGAAGCCGAAATCAATCCACTAACAGATCATTAGCCAGTTACGACTTTGTTGTCCCCGGACACGACTTGGTTGCTCCCGGATACAACATTATTGTTCCCAGTTACCCTATTGTTATTGCCGGATACAGTATTGTTGCTCCCAATTACGACATGGTTGGTGTCAAGTATGACATTGCTGCTCCCAGATGTGACTGTGTTGTTGCTCCCAGAAACATTGTTGTTGTCCCAGATACAACAGTGTTGCCGCTCCCAGATACAATGTTGCCACTTCCAGATCTAACACTGTTGTTGGTCCCAGTAATGGTGTTTGGTTGTTGTTGTTGGAGTGTTCTTCTATTGCTCTTCACATACAATAGCAAGTTAGAGAAAGCAATACCTAGTGAACGATCGACAACGGTGAGGCCCTCGAGTAGTGTCAAACCCTTGGGTACCTCACCAACCAAATGAATTATTTGAGAGGTCCAAGTACCTTCCCGGCGAAGCCCCGCGGCGCTTGAAGGTCGTCAGGGTGGCACGTCGCATAGGCCGCCGGCAGGAGAAACGCCAAGAAGGCGAGCAGCAGGAAGCATTTCGCCATGGATTCAGCTGTGGCCTGTGGTATGTATACAAAAAGCAGGAACACTCAGCAAGAAACCAGTTTGGGGTGCAGGTGATTCTCAAGTGATCTTGGCAAAAACTGCTTGGGTGGTGCATCTCATCTTATGCTCGTGCATGAATGTGTGTAACCATGCGTTGCAAGTACGTAGTACTAGTCAGTGGCCACAATAGTCAGTGTGCGTGCGGAGTGCCAATTCAAACTTTATTTTCTTGCATTTTTCATGCATGAGGTGTTGTCTGTCGACTGAAGAAATTGGTGGGTGGCATGGACCATGGACCCAAGTTGGCAGCTCCTGCTCCTCAGCTTCACTGGTCCCGTCCCGTTGTCGTGGACAGGTCCGCCATAGTTCATTCATGTTTCTCGACTTTTTCTTAATAAGCCAACTAATGCAAATGACTTTCATGGCATATTTCTTGCACGCACAATAAAAGTATTAGCTTCGAGAACGAACTTTATTGTATGCGGACAAAATGATCTTCCGGTACTTCGTGAGGATGGCAAGATGCTGCGTGCATGCCTGTTCACATGGTATACAGGAGAACTTGCTGCTTGTGCATGG
Organism: Triticum aestivum; assembly: GCF_018294505.1. NCBI lineage: Eukaryota > Viridiplantae > Streptophyta > Magnoliopsida > Poales > Poaceae > Triticum > Triticum aestivum. The sequence goes on from NC_057794.1 coordinate 573,007,625, forward strand.
TGTTCTGTTTCTAGAAAAAAATGCATAACAGTGAAGGCAACAACCACAGTCCGTCCTTCATGTAATACTTGCAACAACCACAGGCCAAGGAAGTCTTGCTTGTAGCGTCTGTGGCAGCGAGAGGCGAGGTGACGATCGATGCCACAAAGCTGACAAGCCTGAGGAGCACCGCAACTAGAACAGCAAGCAACTGGGCGACTCCCTCCAGTGATGGTCGGCGCGTTGCCCCGCGAGGCCTGCGACGAGGAAGCCGGTGGTTTGCCACCTGATGCGGCCGGCTTCTGAGGTTTGCCGCGTGTGGCGGCGTTGGCGGAGGCGAAGCTGGGGGAAACACGGCGCGCCTTGATGCGCTGCTCACGCCCAAGGAGGCGCGCATAGAGCTCATGACGTGGGAGCGTATCCTCTCGAACATGGACGTTCTCAATGAGATTGTCATAATCATCATCAAGCCCGTTAAGCACAAAAGTGGTGAAGTCCTCGTCCTGAAGCGGCTGACCAACAGAGGCCAAGGTGTCGGCGAGGCTCGTCATCTTGTTGAAGTACTCCGTGATGCTGAGATCGCCAAGCTTGGTCTCACCCAGCTCGGTGCGTATAGAGTGCGCACGCGCCTGAGACTGAGAGGCGAAACTAGTGTGGAGGGCCGCCCACGCCTCCCTGGACGTAGCGGCGAAGATGACCATCGACGAAACACTCGGCGTGAGTGAAGACTGGATAGCGGAGAGAATAGCCTGATCCTGCGCCACCCACGTGTGATATGCCAGATGGTGAGAGGGTGGACACAGGATGGATCCGTCGACGTAGCCCTCCAAGTAGCGGCTGCGGAGTAGAGGCAAGACCTGAGCACGCCATGACAGGTAGTTGTCCGGCGCGAGCTTCACCGGCAGCAGGTGCGAGAAATAAAACGGCGGCGGCGCCGCGGTTTCAGCAATGTACGCCTGCGCTAGTGGGGCATAGGGATCCATGGACAGGGCCATCTCTGGACGAGGGACCAGCGCATAGGCGCCAGGGGAGGAGTAGGACCCGACAGAGGCGGCAGCCAAAGCGCCGTGCCCGGGCGCTGCAGGAGGATCGTAGGTGCCCAACGCGGCGTAGGGGCCAGCACCCACAGCAGCCGAAGCACCTTGGCCGGGCGCTGCAGGGGCACCATACGATGAGGAGGC
>NC_057794.1:573009190-573010446 GCF_018294505.1 Triticum aestivum
AAACAAAGTGTCACTAGTATGCCTCTACTTGACTAGCTCGTTGATCAAAGATGGTTGAGTTTCCTAGCCATAGACATGAGTTGTCATTTGATCAATGGGATCACATCATTAGGAGAATGATGTGATTGACTTGACCCATTCTGTTAGCTTAGCACTTGATCGTTTTGGTTTACTCCTATTGCTTTCATCATGACTTATACATGTTCCTATGACTATGAGATTATGCAACTCCTGATTAACGGAGGAACACTTTGTGTGCTACCAAACGTCACAACATAATTGGGTGATTATAAAGGTGCTCTACAGGTGTCTCCGATGGTACTTGTTGAGTTGGCATAGATCAAGATTAGGATTTGTCACTCCGATTGTCGGAGAGGTATCTCTGGGCCCTCTCGATAATGCACATCACTATAAGCCTTGCAAGCAATGTGACTAATGATTTAGTTGCGGGATGATGCATTATGGAACGAGTAAAGAGACTTGCCGTTAACGAGATTGAACTAGGTATTGAGATACCGACGATCAAATCTTGGGCAAGTAACATACCGATGACAAAGGGAACAACGTATATTGTTATGCGGTTTGACCGATAAAGATCTTCCTAGAATATGTAGGAACCAATATGAGCATCCAGGTTCCGCTATTGGTTATTGACCGGAGACATGTCTCGGTCATGTCTTCATAGTTCTCGAACCCGTAGGGTCTGCACGATTAAAGTTCTGTGACGATCGGTATTATGAGTTTTTGTGTTTTGATGTACCGAAGGTAGTTCGGAGTCCCGGATATGATCACGGACATGACGAGGAGTCTCGAAATGATTGATACGTAAAGATCAATATATTGGATGACTATGTTCAGACACCGGAAGTGTTTCAGGAGGTTTTAGACATTTACCGGAGTACCGGGGGGTTACCGGAACCCCCCGGGAGTATATTGGGTCTAATGGGCCTTAGTGGGAGAAGAGGAGGGGCGGCCAAGGGCAGCCGCGCGCCCCTCCCCCTCTAGTCCGAATTGGACAAGGAGGGGGGCGGCGCCTCCCTTTCCTTTTCTTCCTCCCTCCCTTCCTTCTCCTCTCCTACTCCAACTAGGAAGAGAGGGAGTCCTACTCCTGGTGGGAGTAGGACTCCCCCTTGGCACGCCCTCCTCGTTGTCCGTCCGCCTCTGCCCTAGCTCCTTTATATACGGGGGTAGGGGGGCACCCCATAGACACAACAATTGATCTGTTGATCTGCTAGCCATGTGCGGTGCCCCCCCCC
>NC_057794.1:573010456-573015163 GCF_018294505.1 Triticum aestivum
GATTTATTTACATGAAGATTCTTATTGGGCATGGCTGCATCAATCCGAGTATATATATCTGGATGATTGATTCCACACATGTGGAGCAGATATTGGAGATTATTAAGATTCTAGTTTATTCCAAACTTTATTTATTTTTATCCCAGTTCTAGACTTCTAATGTCTGTGAAAGAAGAAAATCTTGACCGGAACACAAAATGGCAACAATAAGAAAAAGTTATCACCGGAGCAATGCAGTTAAGAGTTCTAGATACCTTTCAGAAAGAAGTGACATATATTAGCATACTTTATCAGAACAATTCAATCTGCAAATTAGCAAACATGGACATTCCAGTGCATAGTAGTACGAAAAAAGGTGACAAACAAGTGAATTGTGACACAATGTAACAGCTGAATCAACAAGGACATGTTAGAATGCGAACATATTGGAGATGAGAATTCCATTGACCTCTTGTTGGACTCTTCAAATTAGATCACTGATGGCACTTCCAGCAGCGAGGCTTCCCCACGGCAAGGCATCTTTCTGGCTATTGTAGCTCTGGAGGATTATGCCATCAGTAGACAATCTACCAGGACCTAAGGCTTCTCCATCCGGCCACGGCTGCAGCCACGTCCACATCGCCGTGGATGCTCCGCCATATCCTCCCGGACGATCACAGGCTCTTCATCACCAACCTCTTGTTTAGCCACGATGCCACGGTGGCCACCAGGCGGCTTGAAGCCACAAACGACATGCTTGAGCACACATCGCGATGTTGGGGGCCACACCCGACAGCGACACCATGCAACGCGTCATGGCGGCGTTCATGGAGGCGTTGGCGCGATGCTAGCTCCTGGCATGGGCTGGCCTGTGCAGAGCACTGCTCCTACCCCGTGCGGCGCCCACGCCACCATCGCACCCTATACCATGCAATCAAATTGGCAGATAGAGTGCAAAATAATGGAACAAAATTGACAGAAAGATGAACAATGTGCAAGTAGCAACCTCAAAATACGAGGACTACTCGTTTTGAAGTTTCAGAAAAGTTGATCTCAGAAAACTTCAGTTGAACGCAAGGCCGAGTAGCAATGTACCCGGATCAACAGCCTGATTTTTAGATGGTGTAGCTGGCAAATCTTCAAATCTAGTCCCCAAGAAGGAAATCAAGAGCAGATCATGAAGTTAATATATAGAGCTTCCGGAAATCACACATTCACCTACGTCCAAAATGAAGCCTCCACCTACCAAATGTCCCACAGGCTGTATGTAAGGCAGCGGAATGGATGATCAAATCATAAAACACAATCTAGTATTTACCAGCGATTCAGTATCCTGCACGTCGGACTGGATCTCATAGAGCCTCTGCTTCATCTTGTCTGCTTAGATCTCACCCTGTAAGACGAAACCAACAACATCGAATAGAAATAGGCACGGGAAGAGAGGGTGGCGATCTTGGTGAAGACCTCGCGGACGCAGAGTCGCAGTACTGGCGCTCGTAGCCCTGGAACACCTCGCTGCTTATGATTGCTCCTCTTGATCGCCTTTCATGGCATGCATTAAAGATAAATGGTAGCTAACCAGACCTGGCCGCTGCCACCGCCGAGAGGAGGTTGAGTAGTCAGCTGTTTGCATAGGTGAAAGCTGCCATGTACGTCCTTGATCCATCGCCCGCCGTCCAGGATCGACCCATGCACATGAGACAAAGCTGGGCGCGCATCGAAGCAGACTTCATGGCTATGTCCCGGATCCACCGCCATCTGTCCTGCTTGACCCATCCACATGAATCAACACCGGACGCACTGGCTTGTCATCGATGCCGACGAGCTGTTTCATTGCGAGGTCAAGGGGCACCGCGGAAGGGCCGCACTGGTGCATGTGCTACGCGCTACTCGCTAGCGGTGTCAACTAGGAAGGGGCGGCTAGGGTTTGAACAGGGAGGAGGAGACACGGCTTGCGTGGATTTTTCGTTGCTTGCGTGCGTGGGTATGACGGTTTTGCTGGTTCTTTCGCCGGATCACATGGGGGTGGGACCACGTAATTAAGAAGAACGAATCACGTTTGGGGTGGAATGTACGCATGGAAAACCAACAGCGCACGGGAGGGAGGCTAGACGAAGGGTTCGACGATGTAAGACGGGAAACGGAACGCTGCGTTTCTTTTAGGTATTATAGGTAATTGCCCGTGCGTTGCTACGGGAGCATCCAATCCTATTGTTCTACTATGCATGTATATCTTTATGGCACATTCTTGTTGTTCTAACATATATCTTTAGGGCACATCAGGCCACACTGTTGACTTCTTTTTACCATTAAATAATTTCTTCCTCCTACTTTCTCAAGAGTTGCTAATGTAGACGAATTTAAGAATTTTGCATAATGTTTCCCCCAAGCAAGCTATTCCGCCTACTTTATCTCACTCTAGCAGGCACTATGTATCCTAGCTTCTAACTCTCTACAAAAGATAGGAAATGGACTGTTCAAACATAACATTATTCAGAAAAGAGCAAAAGCATGATTCTCAGGAAGAATATATAGCAAATGTTTTACTAATGCTAGTATATTGAACAAGTTCAAGTAATATGACATAAAAAAATAGAAATGTGCAAGCCAATTGGCGAGGGGAGCCATCTGGTAGATAGTGCACACCATCTTCTCATGTTCTGTAAAAAATTCTTTCATGCCTTCCAGCAACATCTATATCCATGCCTTGTTGCCCAGCATCCTTTTCATATATGGCGTAGATCATAATATATATATCCATCAATTTCTAATATAGGAGAAGAGGCAAATGTTAATAGACATGCTAAAACAAAAGTTAGTTGTAGAGGTGGGAAATGCATATGCATCCTAGCTGTAGACCCACTGCAGAATATATCCTGGTATGCCAATGAAAGCAATTGTTTTCCTTCGGTGAAGATTTTGTATCCTGCACATGAGCTGCATAATATCGATGGAGCACGAACCATGTAAAGCACATTAATATTTCAAAATGTAAAAGCACTTACCACGTAGCATGGATTATTAACTCTGATTTGTTAAATAAGTACTAAACTTCCTTCTATGAGGATAAGGCATTCGTGATAAAGTGCTAACTCCACTCTAATGAGACTATTGTCAGGTTGAGAGGATACAGAAAACTGAGTTACAAGCATAGAAAAATGAAAAACAAAGCATACTATTGTTTGGACAATTGTACAGTCTGGTCATACGGTAAACTTTTTCCGCTGATGTGAAATACATCAAGGTCCTTTCAGAGGAAATATTACACAATTGTCATGGTCTCATGGATCAGTGGAAGTTACTCACATCAACACACCCAGATTATGGATAGCTAGAATCAAGCCATACATGAACTAAAGACGTGAAAAAAGCCTGGAATTTTGACTTCAGGTTCCATTCATGCTTTCATGTTTCCTGTGAATCTGAATCATCAGCTGTGTAGGGCAATTTCATATGCACCTGCGATGTCAAGAAAAATTCGTTAAAGGAATAAGATAACAAAAGCTATACTGGATGGAGGCCAACCATGTTATACTCTGGAAGGAGGGTCTAATAGCTAAGGGATATTTTCAGATAATAAGTTTGGCAGTGAAAATTCCAATATCTACATAAAATGTCGTATCAAAGGATTTCATATGGAGGGAGGATTTTGAATATTGGCCTCACGGGAAATAGAGGCGTGAGGTTCTGTTCAACGTGATGGAATGGTAGGACGAACAGAAGCAGCAGCATAGCAGCGTCAGCAATACGGACAGCAGCAGCAGCGTAGCGGCAAAATTGCATCTCTCACGCAGCAACGTACATGCATCGGCGCCACAACGCACACCAGCGCGTGGTCACGCACCTTGGCTACATCGCTGCACGAAGAGCAGGCAGACCTCTACCTTGGCCAGTGACCTGCCACCCGAATCCTCTCCTTCCCACGACGGCGACCTGTCTCCCGCATCCTCTCCTCCCCCAACGGCTACCTCTCCTCTAGTCAGGGCGCCCCTCTCTCTCTCTCTCTCCATCACGATTGACTTGATGCACCCATGACGGATCTGGGAGGAGCGAATAAAGGAGAGGATCGAGGGAGGATAGAGGGAGCTAAACAATTAAAAGGAAGGAATAGGAGAGATGTCGTCCGTGATTGGCCTGAATTAATTGTATTATGCATTAACCAAATAAGGTATTAATCCGTGAATTGATTGAATTACCAAATATTGACAGAGAGGAGAGGAAATCGCTGTAGGGTGAGAAAGGATGGACGAACGGGTGGGACGACGTAAGAGGGGAGACGGAACCTTACGGTTCTTTTAGATAAAAAAGTAGAGATGGAGATTAATTAATAATAATAATTATTATTATTATTAGAGAATTAAAGATTAGAGATTAGAGATTATTTGCTTCCTGAAAATCTATTATTTGTTTCCTAAAGCAAATTGCATTAATGAGAGAGATCCGTTGATTTGGCTAAGGTAGGAAAGAATCTATTATTTGTTTGCTAAAGAAAATTGCATTAATGAGAGAGATCCATTGATTTGGCTAAGGTAAGAAAGAATTTATTATTTGTTTCCTAAAACAAATTGCATTAATGAGAGAGATTCATTGATTTGGCTAAGGTAGGAAAGAATCTATTATTTGTTTGCTAAAGCAAATTGCATTAATGGGGGAGATCCATTGATTTGGCTAAGGTAGGAAAGAATCTATTATTTGTTTCCTAAAGCCAATTGCATTAATGAGAGAGAT
>NC_057794.1:573016607-573024156 GCF_018294505.1 Triticum aestivum
AGATTGAAGGTAATCACTGGTCACAAAGGAACTACGAGGTGCACATGGCAAACGATCCGTATTGCATCACCTGAGAAGTGTATAGCTAGATGACATTGAGCAGTTATAATTCATAGATCAATCTTCATATATAATAAAACATCACACATTACAGATAACAGAATAGATGAAATAACCACATCTAGACATCCACGATGAAAACTTGTACCTAAGCTGCAAGTCGCCATTGCTGTCCAGGCCAGCATTTAGTATGTAAAACGTTCTATAGATATTTTAGGGAAATTTTATTTTAAGTAGGTAGGATGCTATATCCATGAAGTTCCAAACACGATTGGGCCCACCAAGTAATTGTCAGCCACACTGAACTTGGACAAGGACGTATGAACTGCACCAGGGAAGCCGAAATCAATCCACTAACAGATCATTAGCCAGTTACGACTTTGTTGTCCCCGGACACGACTTGGTTGCTCCCGGATACAACATTATTGTTCCCAGTTACCCTATTGTTATTGCCGGATACAGTATTGTTGCTCCCAATTACGACATGGTTGGTGTCAAGTATGACATTGCTGCTCCCAGATGTGACTGTGTTGTTGCTCCCAGAAACATTGTTGTTGTCCCAGATACAACAGTGTTGCCGCTCCCAGATACAATGTTGCCACTTCCAGATCTAACACTGTTGTTGGTCCCAGTAATGGTGTTTGGTTGTTGTTGTTGGAGTGTTCTTCTATTGCTCTTCACATACAATAGCAAGTTAGAGAAAGCAATACCTAGTGAACGATCGACAACGGTGAGGCCCTCGAGTAGTGTCAAACCCTTGGGTACCTCACCAACCAAATGAATTATTTGAGAGGTCCAAGTACCTTCCCGGCGAAGCCCCGCGGCGCTTGAAGGTCGTCAGGGTGGCACGTCGCATAGGCCGCCGGCAGGAGAAACGCCAAGAAGGCGAGCAGCAGGAAGCATTTCGCCATGGATTCAGCTGTGGCCTGTGGTATGTATACAAAAAGCAGGAACACTCAGCAAGAAACCAGTTTGGGGTGCAGGTGATTCTCAAGTGATCTTGGCAAAAACTGCTTGGGTGGTGCATCTCATCTTATGCTCGTGCATGAATGTGTGTAACCATGCGTTGCAAGTACGTAGTACTAGTCAGTGGCCACAATAGTCAGTGTGCGTGCGGAGTGCCAATTCAAACTTTATTTTCTTGCATTTTTCATGCATGAGGTGTTGTCTGTCGACTGAAGAAATTGGTGGGTGGCATGGACCATGGACCCAAGTTGGCAGCTCCTGCTCCTCAGCTTCACTGGTCCCGTCCCGTTGTCGTGGACAGGTCCGCCATAGTTCATTCATGTTTCTCGACTTTTTCTTAATAAGCCAACTAATGCAAATGACTTTCATGGCATATTTCTTGCACGCACAATAAAAGTATTAGCTTCGAGAACGAACTTTATTGTATGCGGACAAAATGATCTTCCGGTACTTCGTGAGGATGGCAAGATGCTGCGTGCATGCCTGTTCACATGGTATACAGGAGAACTTGCTGCTTGTGCATGGTGTTCTGTTTCTAGAAAAAAATGCATAACAGTGAAGGCAACAACCACAGTCCGTCCTTCATGTAATACTTGCAACAACCACAGGCCAAGGAAGTCTTGCTTGTAGCGTCTGTGGCAGCGAGAGGCGAGGTGACGATCGATGCCACAAAGCTGACAAGCCTGAGGAGCACCGCAACTAGAACAGCAAGCAACTGGGCGACTCCCTCCAGTGATGGTCGGCGCGTTGCCCCGCGAGGCCTGCGACGAGGAAGCCGGTGGTTTGCCACCTGATGCGGCCGGCTTCTGAGGTTTGCCGCGTGTGGCGGCGTTGGCGGAGGCGAAGCTGGGGGAAACACGGCGCGCCTTGATGCGCTGCTCACGCCCAAGGAGGCGCGCATAGAGCTCATGACGTGGGAGCGTATCCTCTCGAACATGGACGTTCTCAATGAGATTGTCATAATCATCATCAAGCCCGTTAAGCACAAAAGTGGTGAAGTCCTCGTCCTGAAGCGGCTGACCAACAGAGGCCAAGGTGTCGGCGAGGCTCGTCATCTTGTTGAAGTACTCCGTGATGCTGAGATCGCCAAGCTTGGTCTCACCCAGCTCGGTGCGTATAGAGTGCGCACGCGCCTGAGACTGAGAGGCGAAACTAGTGTGGAGGGCCGCCCACGCCTCCCTGGACGTAGCGGCGAAGATGACCATCGACGAAACACTCGGCGTGAGTGAAGACTGGATAGCGGAGAGAATAGCCTGATCCTGCGCCACCCACGTGTGATATGCCAGATGGTGAGAGGGTGGACACAGGATGGATCCGTCGACGTAGCCCTCCAAGTAGCGGCTGCGGAGTAGAGGCAAGACCTGAGCACGCCATGACAGGTAGTTGTCCGGCGCGAGCTTCACCGGCAGCAGGTGCGAGAAATAAAACGGCGGCGGCGCCGCGGTTTCAGCAATGTACGCCTGCGCTAGTGGGGCATAGGGATCCATGGACAGGGCCATCTCTGGACGAGGGACCAGCGCATAGGCGCCAGGGGAGGAGTAGGACCCGACAGAGGCGGCAGCCAAAGCGCCGTGCCCGGGCGCTGCAGGAGGATCGTAGGTGCCCAACGCGGCGTAGGGGCCAGCACCCACAGCAGCCGAAGCACCTTGGCCGGGCGCTGCAGGGGCACCATACGATGAGGAGGCTGCGCCCCCATAGGACGGCGGCGGCGCCTGGTAGTAGTGGTGCGGTGGCGGCGGATGCGGCACTGCCGTGTAGGGTTGCGGCAGCGGCGCAACATAGCCGACCCCGGCCAGAAGGATGACGGCGGCGGGGGCGCACCATAGGATGGTGCGGGAGCACCGCACCACGGGTGCGGACTCGGTGGAGGAGGGCCGCCAGGGGCCGGCAGCGCCGCGGGCTCGGTTGGGACGATTGGAGCGTCTGGAGACCCCAAAGCCTGCGGGGAAGTGGGAGGCGGCGACACGGCACCGTACGTCGTCGCGAGGGGGCGGGAGGCCATGAAGGGCGACATCCGGGCGAGGTCCGACGCGGCGGCGGCGGTCGAGATCGGCGCGGCGGCGGCGGGAGGTGGTGCAACGGAAGACATCGTAACCTAAACTGATACCATGTCAAACATAGGGTTTGGGAAACTGGCTCGACACCCTAAAACGAGGTGTGGCTATCTACCAAGAGGTACAATACAAGGCCTATACAAGACTACGTATATACATTCTAACAACCCGAGCACTGGCATCTTGTGTGGAAGTCCGGCGCGCCCCTATCGGTGAAGTTTTTCATATACCTGGCCTCCTTAAACCGATGCTGGCCCGCCGATCGGCTTGCTCGGCATGGACTAAAGCACGAGCCGGCTTGCGTCCTTTGTCTTCAGGAGCCAGAGACTCTGCAACACATCTTGGTGTGATGCGTTTTCACTCGTTCTGTTTGGCATGAGATCCTAACTTGGTGCTGCCCCTCCACCCCCCCGCCCGACGGATCTTCCGGCTTCTTCGACTGGCTATCCACGGCCCTCCTCAGGCTGCCTGCGACCACTCGACGCGGCCTCACTACCTTGGCCGGCCTTGTGGCATGGACTCTTTGGCGCCACCGTAATGCGGTCACCTTCGACAAGATCGCCCCATCTACCCTGACTGTGGTCACCACTATTAAAGACGACGCTCACTCCTGGGCCACTGCCAGAGCCAAAGGGCTTAGCGCTTTTATCCTTGTAACCTGATCTTGTATGAGGGGCTGAGCATCCCCAATACTCCATGCTCACACGATCGCCACAGACACGCCTTCTTGCGTACGTGAACGTGGCGTCGACCTGTTGTTTTCTTTTCCCTCTATCAATGCAAAGATACGCTCCAAAGCGTATTCACGATCTTATTTACTTGCCTGGCCAGAAGCGCACGTCACGGATGACAGTTGTTGATCCCACGATCTCCATCGAGGCGGAGGCACCCAGCACATATCCTAAATCACAGTGAGATCTCCACCTGTGACGGCGACGATTGATTGCAACGATCTCCCAAATTTTCCATCGGGCCGGCAGACGCCCGTCCAATACACTCGTACGACAAGACAACCGCTCCAAGACGAGGAGCATGGCAATAGTGCCCCCTCTCCGCTGACCAGAGGATGCATGGCCACAATGCGTGCCGCTTCGCTGATCCGCGTGGCCCGGTACTGTTCCAACTACTCCGTGATGCGACCGGAGATGTGCCACAGTGACGCCCTGGCGGTGGGTTCCGCAGCTGATGGGCCCCACACGAAGACCAAGACGATGACACTGGGCCCCGTGAAGGAAATATGCCCTAGAGGCAATAATAAAGTTATTATTTATTTCCTCATATCATGATAAATGTTTATTATTCATGCTAGAATTATATTAACCGGAAACATAATACATGTGTGAATACATAGACAAACAAAGTGTCACTAGTATGCCTCTACTTGACTAGCTCGTTGATCAAAGATGGTTGAGTTTCCTAGCCATAGACATGAGTTGTCATTTGATCAATGGGATCACATCATTAGGAGAATGATGTGATTGACTTGACCCATTCTGTTAGCTTAGCACTTGATCGTTTTGGTTTACTCCTATTGCTTTCATCATGACTTATACATGTTCCTATGACTATGAGATTATGCAACTCCTGATTAACGGAGGAACACTTTGTGTGCTACCAAACGTCACAACATAATTGGGTGATTATAAAGGTGCTCTACAGGTGTCTCCGATGGTACTTGTTGAGTTGGCATAGATCAAGATTAGGATTTGTCACTCCGATTGTCGGAGAGGTATCTCTGGGCCCTCTCGATAATGCACATCACTATAAGCCTTGCAAGCAATGTGACTAATGATTTAGTTGCGGGATGATGCATTATGGAACGAGTAAAGAGACTTGCCGTTAACGAGATTGAACTAGGTATTGAGATACCGACGATCAAATCTTGGGCAAGTAACATACCGATGACAAAGGGAACAACGTATATTGTTATGCGGTTTGACCGATAAAGATCTTCCTAGAATATGTAGGAACCAATATGAGCATCCAGGTTCCGCTATTGGTTATTGACCGGAGACATGTCTCGGTCATGTCTTCATAGTTCTCGAACCCGTAGGGTCTGCACGATTAAAGTTCTGTGACGATCGGTATTATGAGTTTTTGTGTTTTGATGTACCGAAGGTAGTTCGGAGTCCCGGATATGATCACGGACATGACGAGGAGTCTCGAAATGATTGATACGTAAAGATCAATATATTGGATGACTATGTTCAGACACCGGAAGTGTTTCAGGAGGTTTTAGACATTTACCGGAGTACCGGGGGGTTACCGGAACCCCCCGGGAGTATATTGGGTCTAATGGGCCTTAGTGGGAGAAGAGGAGGGGCGGCCAAGGGCAGCCGCGCGCCCCTCCCCCTCTAGTCCGAATTGGACAAGGAGGGGGGCGGCGCCTCCCTTTCCTTTTCTTCCTCCCTCCCTTCCTTCTCCTCTCCTACTCCAACTAGGAAGAGAGGGAGTCCTACTCCTGGTGGGAGTAGGACTCCCCCTTGGCACGCCCTCCTCGTTGTCCGTCCGCCTCTGCCCTAGCTCCTTTATATACGGGGGTAGGGGGGCACCCCATAGACACAACAATTGATCTGTTGATCTGCTAGCCATGTGCGGTGCCCCCCCCCCCACCATAATCCACCTCGGTTATATCGTAGCGATGCTTAGGCGAAGCCCTGCGATGGTAGCTTCATCAACATCGTCACCACGCCGTCGTGTTGACGAAACTCTCCCTCGAGCTCTACTGGATCATGAGTTCGCGGGAAGTCACCGAGCTGAACGTGTGCGGAACGCGGAGGTGCCGTACGTTCGGTGATGAGGATCGGTCGATCGTGAAGACGTACGACTACATCAACCGCGTTGTTATAATGCTTCCGCTTAACGATCTACGAGGGTACGTGGACGCCACTCTCCTCTCTTGTTGCTATGCATTACCATGATCTTGCGTGTGTGTAGGATTTTTTTTGAAATTACTATGTTCCCCAATAGTGATATTAGAGCCAGATTTATGCGTAGATGTTATATGCACGAGTAGAACACAAGTGAGTTGTGGGCGATACAAATCATACTGCTTACCAGCATGTCATACTTTGGTTCGGCGGTATTGTTGGATAAAGCGGCCCGGACCGACATTACGCGTACGCTTACGCGAGACTAGTTCTACCGACGTGCTTTGCACACAGGTGGCTGGCGGGTGTCAGTTTCTCCAACTTTAGTTGAACCGAGTGTGCCTACACGCTGTCCTTGAGAAGCTTAAAACAACACTAACTTGACGAACTATTGTTGTGGTTTTGATGCGTAGGTAAGAACGGTTCTTGCTCAGCCTGTAGCAGCTGATGTCTACTACACAACCTTCTTCTTGCAGATGTTGTTGGGCCTCCAAGTGCAGAGGTTTGTAGGACAGTAGCAAATTTCCCTCAAGTGGATGACCTAAGGTTTATCAATCCGTAGGAGGCGTAGGATGAAGATGGTCTCTGTCGGTGTGAAAACCGGCGGATCTCGGGTAGGGGGTCCCGAACTTTGCGTCTAGGACGGATGGTAACAGGAGGCAAGGGACACGAAGTTTTACCCAGGTTCGGGCCCTCTCGATGGAGGTAAAACCCTACGTCCTGCTTGATTAATATTTAATTGTTTCAACACAAAGGTTCCATAATGTCAGGGTAAATTCAAGAATCTTCACACGCACTTAATAGACTATGTAATAGCATGTTGAAAACTATGCAGGAAAAGCATGGTTCCGAGATACTTAAGTCTTGAGGTCAGTCCAGTCTTACCACGAAAATGAAAAGACCATATGATGTCTGGTGCATCTCCCTATTCATCAGTAGAGAATCCTTCGATTTATTTACATGAAGATTCTTATTGGGCATGGCTGCATCAATCCGAGTATATATATCTGGATGATTGATTCCACACATGTGGAGCAGATATTGGAGATTATTAAGATTCTAGTTTATTCCAAACTTTATTTATTTTTATCCCAGTTCTAGACTTCTAATGTCTGTGAAAGAAGAAAATCTTGACCGGAACACAAAATGGCAACAATAAGAAAAAGTTATCACCGGAGCAATGCAGTTAAGAGTTCTAGATACCTTTCAGAAAGAAGTGACATATATTAGCATACTTTATCAGAACAATTCAATCTGCAAATTAGCAAACATGGACATTCCAGTGCATAGTAGTACGAAAAAAGGTGACAAACAAGTGAATTGTGACACAATGTAACAGCTGAATCAACAAGGACATGTTAGAATGCGAACATATTGGAGATGAGAATTCCATTGACCTCTTGTTGGACTCTTCAAATTAGATCACTGATGGCACTTCCAGCAGCGAGGCTTCCCCACGGCAAGGCATCTTTCTGGCTATTGTAGCTCTGGAGGATTATGCCATCAGTAGACAATCTACCAGGACCTAAGGCTTCTCCATCCGGCCACGGCTGCAGCCACGTCCACATCGCCGTGGATGCTCCGCCATATCCTCCCGGA
>NC_057794.1:573024529-573049569 GCF_018294505.1 Triticum aestivum
AGAGCCTCTGCTTCATCTTGTCTGCTTAGATCTCACCCTGTAAGACGAAACCAACAACATCGAATAGAAATAGGCACGGGAAGAGAGGGTGGCGATCTTGGTGAAGACCTCGCGGACGCAGAGTCGCAGTACTGGCGCTCGTAGCCCTGGAACACCTCGCTGCTTATGATTGCTCCTCTTGATCGCCTTTCATGGCATGCATTAAAGATAAATGGTAGCTAACCAGACCTGGCCGCTGCCACCGCCGAGAGGAGGTTGAGTAGTCAGCTGTTTGCATAGGTGAAAGCTGCCATGTACGTCCTTGATCCATCGCCCGCCGTCCAGGATCGACCCATGCACATGAGACAAAGCTGGGCGCGCATCGAAGCAGACTTCATGGCTATGTCCCGGATCCACCGCCATCTGTCCTGCTTGACCCATCCACATGAATCAACACCGGACGCACTGGCTTGTCATCGATGCCGACGAGCTGTTTCATTGCGAGGTCAAGGGGCACCGCGGAAGGGCCGCACTGGTGCATGTGCTACGCGCTACTCGCTAGCGGTGTCAACTAGGAAGGGGCGGCTAGGGTTTGAACAGGGAGGAGGAGACACGGCTTGCGTGGATTTTTCGTTGCTTGCGTGCGTGGGTATGACGGTTTTGCTGGTTCTTTCGCCGGATCACATGGGGGTGGGACCACGTAATTAAGAAGAACGAATCACGTTTGGGGTGGAATGTACGCATGGAAAACCAACAGCGCACGGGAGGGAGGCTAGACGAAGGGTTCGACGATGTAAGACGGGAAACGGAACGCTGCGTTTCTTTTAGGTATTATAGGTAATTGCCCGTGCGTTGCTACGGGAGCATCCAATCCTATTGTTCTACTATGCATGTATATCTTTATGGCACATTCTTGTTGTTCTAACATATATCTTTAGGGCACATCAGGCCACACTGTTGACTTCTTTTTACCATTAAATAATTTCTTCCTCCTACTTTCTCAAGAGTTGCTAATGTAGACGAATTTAAGAATTTTGCATAATGTTTCCCCCAAGCAAGCTATTCCGCCTACTTTATCTCACTCTAGCAGGCACTATGTATCCTAGCTTCTAACTCTCTACAAAAGATAGGAAATGGACTGTTCAAACATAACATTATTCAGAAAAGAGCAAAAGCATGATTCTCAGGAAGAATATATAGCAAATGTTTTACTAATGCTAGTATATTGAACAAGTTCAAGTAATATGACATAAAAAAATAGAAATGTGCAAGCCAATTGGCGAGGGGAGCCATCTGGTAGATAGTGCACACCATCTTCTCATGTTCTGTAAAAAATTCTTTCATGCCTTCCAGCAACATCTATATCCATGCCTTGTTGCCCAGCATCCTTTTCATATATGGCGTAGATCATAATATATATATCCATCCTTTTCTAATATAGGAGAAGAGGCAAATGTTAATAGACATGCTAAAACAAAAGTTAGTTGTAGAGGTGGGAAATGCATATGCATCCTAGCTGTAGACCCACTGCAGAATATATCCTGGTATGCCAATGAAAGCAATTGTTTTCCTTCGGTGAAGATTTTGTATCCTGCACATGAGCTGCATAATATCGATGGAGCACGAACCATGTAAAGCACATTAATATTTCAAAATGTAAAAGCACTTACCACGTAGCATGGATTATTAACTCTGATTTGTTAAATAAGTACTAAACTTCCTTCTATGAGGATAAGGCATTCGTGATAAAGTGCTAACTCCACTCTAATGAGACTATTGTCAGGTTGAGAGGATACAGAAAACTGAGTTACAAGCATAGAAAAATGAAAAACAAAGCATACTATTGTTTGGACAATTGTACAGTCTGGTCATACGGTAAACTTTTTCCGCTGATGTGAAATACATCAAGGTCCTTTCAGAGGAAATATTACACAATTGTCATGGTCTCATGGATCAGTGGAAGTTACTCACATCAACACACCCAGATTATGGATAGCTAGAATCAAGCCATACATGAACTAAAGACGTGAAAAAAGCCTAGAATTTTGACTTCAGGTTCCATTCATGCTTTCATGTTTTCTGTGAATCTGAATCATCAGCTGTGTAGGGAAATTTCATATGCACCTGCGATGTCAAGAAAAATTCGTTAAAGGAATAAGATAACAAAAGCTATACTGGATGGAGGCCAACCATGTTATACTCTGGAAGGAGGGTCTAATAGCTAAGGGATATTTTCAGATAATAAGTTTGGCAGTGAAAATTCCAATATCTACATAAAATGTCGTATCAAAGGATTTCATATGGAGGGAGGATTTTGAATATTGGCCTCACGGGAAATAGAGGCGTGAGGTTCTGTTCAACGTGATGGAATGGTAGGACGAACAGAAGCAGCAGCATAGCAGCGTCAGCAATACGGACAGCAGCAGCAGCGTAGCGGCAAAATTGCATCTCTCACGCAGCAACGTACATGCATCGGAGCCACAACGCACACCAGCGCGTGGTCACGCACCTTGGCTACATCGCTGCATGAAGAGCAGGCAGACCTCTACCTTGGCCAGTGACCTGCCACCCGAATCCTCTCCTTCCCACGACGGCGACCTGTCTTCCGCATCCTCTCCTCCCCCAACGGCTACCTCTCCTCTAGTCAGGGCGCCCCCCTCTCTCTCTCTCTCTCCATCACGATTGACTTGATGCACCCATGACGGATCTGGGAGGAGCGAATAAAGGAGAGGATCGAGGGAGGATAGAGGGAGCTAAACAATTAAAAGGAAGGAATAGGAGAGATGTCGTCCGTGATTGGCCTGAATTAATTGTATTATGCATTAACCAAATAAGGTATTAATCCGTGAATTGATTGAATTACCAAATATTGACAGAGAGGAGAGGAAATCACTGTAGGGTGAGAAAGGATGGACGAACGGGTGGGACGACGTAAGAGGGGAGACGGAACCTTACGGTTCTTTTAGATAAAAAAGTAGAGATGGAGATTAATTAATAATAATAATAATTATTATTATTAGAGAATTAAAGATTAGAGATTAGAGATTATTTGCTTCCTGAAAATCTATTATTTGTTTCCTAAAGCAAATTGCATTAATGAGAGAGATCCGTTGATTTGGCTAAGGTAGGAAAGAATCTATTATTTGTTTGCTAAAGAAAATTGCATTAATGAGAGAGATCCATTGATTTGGCTAAGGTAAGAAAGAATTTATTATTTGTTTCCTAAAACAAATTGCATTAATGAGAGAGATTCATTGATTTGGCTAAGGTAGGAAAGAATCTATTATTTGTTTGCTAAAGCAAATTGCATTAATGGGGGAGATCCATTGATTTGGCTAAGGTAGGAAAGAATCTATTATTTGTTTCCTAAAGCCAATTGCATTAATGAGAGAGATTCGTTGATTTGGCTAAGGTAGGAAAGAATTTGTTATTTGTTTGCTAAAGAAAATTGCATTAATGGGAGAGATCCGTTGATTTGGCTAAGGTAGGAAAGAATCTATTATTTGTTTCCTAAAGCAAATTGCATTAATGAGAGAGATTCGTTGATTTGGCTAAGGTAGGAAAGTTAGATCCGTGATCTTTTGTCATTAGGAAAGTGTTGAAAATAAACCGTACTGGACTACCAACTCCTCCATTAAGTTTTTTTCGCTGGTTAATTTTCGTAGCTTTTTTTGCTCGATTGTCTTGGGTGCGATCGGAGGTTGGGCCCTGGAATGCGTGAGGGTGGGTGGGGGCTTCGGTACGCGGTTTTTTCGGTTCGTGGCGGCTCAGTGTAAGGTGGGACGAGGTACCAAAGAAACCATGGGAGGTGGGACGAAAAAAAACCTGGAAGCGAAACTACCAACTGCTCCATTAAAAATAGAGATTTGCGAAATATATTTATCAATGTTTACCAGTGCATTGTTGATCTGTAATTATTATCCCTAACGCGTGTACACAGCCGCTGGAGCAACCTTAGCCTGGCCTATTTTCTTTTTATTTCTACTATCTCTGTGATAATTGTTGGTCCGAGAAACTGGGATGATTTGAGATAACCAAGGCATGCATACATTTCCTTGCCAAGATTAATTCATTTTCTGGATTCGATAAATTCTAAGGGCTCTAGAAAAGAAGTAGTCCCTCCTTCCATCTATACAGGGCCTAATACGTTTTTCAATACCGCCTTTGATTATTGACAAGATTAATACTATATGAGATTTATAATGCGAAAATTATATCATTGGAAGCTCCTTTAACATACAAATTTGACGATATGCTTTGTGTAAGTTGCTTGTTAGATATTATTGCTCTAACTTTTGGTCAAAGTTAGCCTCGAAAAACGCATTAAGCCCTATATAGTTAGAAGGAGGGAGTATGTACATCTAGAAACAGATTGAAGGTAATCACTGGTCACAAAGGAACTACGAGGTGCACATGGCAAACGATCCGTATTGCATCACCTGAGAAGTGTATAGCTAGATGACATTGAGCAGTTATAATTCATAGATCAATCTTCATATATAATAAAACATCACACATTACAGATAACAGAATAGATGAAATAACCACATCTAGACATCCACGATGAAAACTTGTACCTAAGCTGCAAGTCGCCATTGCTGTCCAGGCCAGCATTTAGTATGTAAAACGTTCTATAGATATTTTAGGGAAATTTTATTTTAAGTAGGTAGGATGCTATATCCATGAAGTTCCAAACACGATTGGGCCCACCAAGTAATTGTCAGCCACACTGAACTTGGACAAGGACGTATGAACTGCACCAGGGAAGCCGAAATCAATCCACTAACAGATCATTAGCCAGTTACGACTTTGTTGTCCCCGGACACGACTTGGTTGCTCCCGGATACAACATTATTGTTCCCAGTTACCCTATTGTTATTGCCGGATACAGTATTGTTGCTCCCAATTACGACATGGTTGGTGTCAAGTATGACATTGCTGCTCCCAGATGTGACTGTGTTGTTGCTCCCAGAAACATTGTTGTTGTCCCAGATACAACAGTGTTGCCGCTCCCAGATACAATGTTGCCACTTCCAGATCTAACACTGTTGTTGGTCCCAGTAATGGTGTTTGGTTGTTGTTGTTGGAGTGTTCTTCTATTGCTCTTCACATACAATAGCAAGTTAGAGAAAGCAATACCTAGTGAACGATCGACAACGGTGAGGCCCTCGAGTAGTGTCAAACCCTTGGGTACCTCACCAACCAAATGAATTATTTGAGAGGTCCAAGTACCTTCCCGGCGAAGCCCCGCGGCGCTTGAAGGTCGTCAGGGTGGCACGTCGCATAGGCCGCCGGCAGGAGAAACGCCAAGAAGGCGAGCAGCAGGAAGCATTTCGCCATGGATTCAGCTGTGGCCTGTGGTATGTATACAAAAAGCAGGAACACTCAGCAAGAAACCAGTTTGGGGTGCAGGTGATTCTCAAGTGATCTTGGCAAAAACTGCTTGGGTGGTGCATCTCATCTTATGCTCGTGCATGAATGTGTGTAACCATGCGTTGCAAGTACGTAGTACTAGTCAGTGGCCACAATAGTCAGTGTGCGTGCGGAGTGCCAATTCAAACTTTATTTTCTTGCATTTTTCATGCATGAGGTGTTGTCTGTCGACTGAAGAAATTGGTGGGTGGCATGGACCATGGACCCAAGTTGGCAGCTCCTGCTCCTCAGCTTCACTGGTCCCGTCCCGTTGTCGTGGACAGGTCCGCCATAGTTCATTCATGTTTCTCGACTTTTTCTTAATAAGCCAACTAATGCAAATGACTTTCATGGCATATTTCTTGCACGCACAATAAAAGTATTAGCTTCGAGAACGAACTTTATTGTATGCGGACAAAATGATCTTCCGGTACTTCGTGAGGATGGCAAGATGCTGCGTGCATGCCTGTTCACATGGTATACAGGAGAACTTGCTGCTTGTGCATGGTGTTCTGTTTCTAGAAAAAAATGCATAACAGTGAAGGCAACAACCACAGTCCGTCCTTCATGTAATACTTGCAACAACCACAGGCCAAGGAAGTCTTGCTTGTAGCGTCTGTGGCAGCAGAGGCGAGGTGACGATCGATGCCACAAAGCTGACAAGCCTGAGGAGCACCGCAACTAGAACAGCAGGCAACTGGGCGACTCCCTCCAGTGATGGTCGGCGCGTTGCCCCGCGAGGCCTGCGACGAGGAAGCCGGTGGTTTGCCACCTGATGCGGCCGGCTTCTGAGGTTTGCCGCGTGTGGCGGCGTTGGCCGAGGCGAAGCTGGGGGAAACACGACGCGCCTTGATGTGCTGCTCACGCCCAAGGAGGCGCGCATAGAGCTCATGACGCGGGAGCGTATCCTCTCGAACATGGACGTTCTCAATGAGATTGTCATAATCATCATCAAGCCCATTAAGCACAAAAGTGGTGAAGTCCTCGTCCTGAAGCGGCTGACCAACAGAGGCCAAGGTGTCGGCGAGGCTCGTCATCTTGTTGAAGTACTCCGTGATGCTGAGATCGCCAAGCTTGGTCTCACCCAGCTCGGTGCGTATAGAGTGCGCACGCGCCTGAGACTGAGAGGCGAAACTAGTGTGGAGGGCCGCCCACGCCTCCCTGGACGTAGCGGCGAAGATGGCCATCGACGAAACACTCGGCGTGAGTGAAGACTGGATAGCGGAGAGAATAGCCTGATCCTGCGCCACCCACGTGTGATATGCCAGATGGTGAGAGGGTGGACACAGGATGGATCCGTCGACGTAGCCCTCCAAGTAGCGGCTGCGGAGTAGAGGCAAGACCTGAGCACGCCATGACAGGTAGTTGTCCGGCGCGAGCTTCACCGGCAGCAGGTGCGAGAAATAAAACGGCGGCGGCGCCGCGGTTTCAGCAATGTACGCCTGCGCTAGTGGGGCATAGGGATCCATGGACAGGGCCATCTCTGGACGAGGGACCAGCGCATAGGCGCCAGGGGAGGAGTAGGACCCGACAGAGGCGGCAGCCAAAGCGCCGTGCCCGGGCGCTGCAGGAGGATCGTAGGTGCCCAACGCGGCGTAGGGGCCAGCACCCACAGCAGCCGAAGCACCTTGGCCGGGCGCTGCAGGGGCACCATACGATGAGGAGGCCGCGCCCCCATAGGACGGCGGCAGCGCCTGGTAGTAGTGGTGCGGTGGCGGCGGATGCGGCACTGCCGTGTAGGGTTGCGGCAGCGGCGCAACATAGCCGACCCCGGCCAGAAGGATGACGGTGGCGGGGGCGCACCATAGGATGGTGCGGGAGCACCGCACCACGGGTGCAGACTCGGTGGAGGAGGGCCGCCAGGGGCCGGCAGCGCCGCGGGCTCGGTTGGGACGATTGGAGCGTCCGGAGACCCCGAAGCCTGCGGGGAAGTGGGAGGCGGCGACACGGCACCGTACGTCGTCACGAGGGGGCGGGAGGCCATGAAGGGCGACATCCGGGCGAGGTCCGACGCAGCGGCGGCGGTCGAGATCGGCGCGGCGGCGGCGGGAGGTGGTGCAACAGAAGACATCGTAACCTAAACTGATACCATGTCAAACATAGGGTTTGGGAAACTGGCTCGACACCCTAAAACGAGGTGTGGCTATCTCATTATATAGATGTACCAAGAGGTACAATACAAGGCCTATACAAGACTACGTATATACATTCTAACAACCCGAGCACTGGCATCTTGTGTGGAATTCCGGCGCGCCCCTATCGGTGAAGTTTTTCATATACCTGGCCTCCTTAAACCGATGCTGGCCCGCCGATCGGCTTGCTCGGCATGGACTAAAGCACGAGCCGGCTTGTGTCCTTTGTCTTCAGGAGCCAGAGACTCTGCAACACATCTTGGTGTGATGCGTTTTCACTCGTTCTGTTTGGCATGAGATCCTAACTTGGTGCTGCCCCTCCACCCCCCCGCACGACGGATCTTCCGGCTTCTTCGACTGGCTATCCACGGCCCTCCTCAGGCTGCCTGCGACCACTCGACGGGGCCTCACTACCTTGGCCGGCCTTGTGGCATGGACTCTTTGGCGCCACCGTAATGCGGTCACCTTCGACAAGATCGCCCCATCTACCCTGACTGTGGTCACCACTATTAAAGACGACGCTCACTCCTGGGCCACTTCCAGAGCCAAAGGGCTTAGCGCTTTTATCCTTGTAACCTGATCTTGTATGAGGGGCTGAGCATCCCCAATACTCCATGCTCACACAATCGCCACAGACACGCCTTCTTGCGTACGTGAACATGGCGTCGACCTGTTGTTTTCTTTTCCCTCTATCAATGCAAAGATACGCTCCAAAGCGTATTCACGATCTTATTTACTTGCCTGGCCAGAAGCGCACGTCACGGATGACAGTTGTTGATCCCACGATCTCCATCGAGGCGGAGGCACCCAGCACATATCCTAAATCACAGTGAGATCTCCACATGTGACGGCGACGATTGATTGCAACGATCTCCCAAATTTTCCATCGGGCCGGCAGATGCCCGTGCAATCCACTCGTACGACAAGACAACCGCTCCAAGACGAGGAGCATGGCAATAGTGCCCCCTCTCCGCTGACCAGAGGATGCATGGCTACAATGCGTGCCGCTTCGCTGATCCACGTGGCCCGGTACTGTTCCAACTACTCCGTGATGCGACCGGAGATGTGCCACAGTGACGCCCTGGCGGTGGGTTCCGCAGCTGATGGGCCCCACACGAAGACCAAGACGATGACACCGGGCCCCGTGAAGGAAATATGCCCTAGAGGCAATAATAAAGTTATTATTTATTTCCTCATATCATGATAAATGTTTATTATTCATGCTAGAATTGTATTAACCGGAAACATAATACATGTGTGAATACATAGACAAACAAAGTGTCACTAGTATGCCTCTACTTGACTAGCTCGTTGATCAAAGATGGTTGAGTTTCCTAGCCATAGACATGAGTTGTCATTTGATCAACGGGATCACATCATTAGGAGAATGATGAGATTGACTTGACCCATTCTGTTAGCTTAGCACTTGATCATTTTGGTTTACTCCTATTGCTTTCATGATGACTTATACATGTTCCTATGACTATGAGATTATGCAATTCCTGATTACCGGAGGAACACTTTGTGTGCTAACAAACGTCACAACATAATTGGGTGATTATAAAGGTGCTCTACAGGTGTCTCCGATGGTACCTGTTGAGTTGGCATAGATCAAGATTAGGATTTGTCACTCCGATTGTCGGAGAGGTATCTCTGGGCCCTCTCGATAATGCACATCACTATAAGCCTTGCAAGCAATGTGACTAATGATTTAGTTGCGGGATGATGCATTACGGAACGAGTAAAGAGACTTGCCGTTAACGAGATTGAACTAGGTATTGAGATACCGACGATCAAATCTTGGGCAAGTAACATACCGATGACAAAGGGAACAACGTATATTGTTATGCGGTTTGACCGATAAAGATCTTCCTAGAATATGTAGGAACCAATATGAGCATCCAGGTTCCGCTATTGGTTATTGACCGGAGACATGTCTCGGTCATGTCTTCATAGTTCTCGAACCCGTAGGGTCCGCACGATTAAAGTTCTGTGACGATCGGTATTATGAGTTTTTGTGTTTTGATGTACCGAAGGTAGTTCGGAGTCCCGGATATGATCACGGACATGACGAGGAGTCTCGAAATGATCGATACGTAAAGATCAATATATTGGATGACTATGTTCATACACCGGAAGTGTTTCAGGAGGTTTTAGACATTTACCGGAGTACCGGGGGGTTACCGGAACCCCCCTCGGGAGTATATTGGGTCTAATGGGCCTTAGTGGGAGAAGAGGAGGGGCGGCCAAGGGCAGCCGTGCGCCCCTCCCCCTCTAGTCCGAATTGGACAAGGAGGGGGGCGGCGCCTCCCTTTCCTTTTCTTCCTCCCTCCCTTCCTTCCCCTCTCCTACTCCAACTAGGAAGAGAGGGAGTCCTACTCCCGGTGGGAGTAGGACTCCCCCTTGGCACGCCCTCCTCCATGTCCGTCCGCCTCTGCCCTAGCTCCTTTATATACGGGGGTAGGGGGGCACCCCATAGACACAACAATTGATCTATTGATCTGCTAGCCATGTGCGGTGCCCCCCCCACCATAATCCACCTCGGTTATATCGTAGCGATGCTTAGGCGAAGCCCTGCGATGGTAGCTTCATCAACATCGTCACCACGCCGTCGTGTTGACGAAACTCTCCCTCGAGCTCTACTGGATCATGAGTTCGCGGGAAGTCACCGAGCTGAACGTGTGCGGAACGCGGAGGTGCCGTACGTTCGGTGATGAGGATCGGTCGATTGTGAAGACGTACGACTACATCAACCGTGTTGTTATAACGCTTCCGCTTAACGATCTACGAGGGTACGTGGACGCCACTCTCCTCTCTTGTTGCTATGCATTACCATGATCTTGCGTGTGTGTAGGATTTTTTTTGAAATTACTATGTTCCCCAACAGTGATATTAGAGCCAGATTTATGCGTAGATGTTATATGCACGAGTAGAACACAAGTGAGTTGTGGGCGATACAAATCATACTGCTTACCAGCATGTCATACTTTGGTTCGGCGGTATTGTTGGATAAAGCGGCCCGGACCAACATTACGCGTACGCTTACGCGAGACTAGTTCTACCGACGTGCTTTGCACACAGGTGGCTGGCGGGTGTCAGTTTCTCCAACTTTAGTTGAACCAAGTGTGCCTACGCGTTGTCCTTGAGAAGGTTAAAACAACACTAACTTGACGAACTATTGTTGTGGTTTTGATGCGTAGGTAAGAACGGTTCTTGCTCAGCCTGTAGCAGCTGATGTCTACTACACAACCTTCTTCTTGCAGACGTTGTTGGGCCTCCAAGTGCAGAGGTTTGTAGGATAGTAGCAAATTTCCCTCAAGTGGATGACCTAAGGTTTATCAATCCGTAGGAGGCGTAGGATGAAGATGGTCTCTGTCGGTGTGAAAACCGGCGGATCTCGGGTAGGGGGTCCCGAACTTTGCGTCTAGGCCGGATGGTAACAGGAGGCAAGGGACACGAAGTTTTACCCAGGTTCGGGCCCTCTCGATGGAGGTAAAACCCTACGTCCTGCTTGATTAATATTGATGATATGGGTAGTACAAGAGTAGATCTACCACGAGATCAGGGAGGCTAAACCCTAGAAGCTAGCCTATGGTATGATTGTTGTTGTGTATGTTGTCCTACGGACTAAAACTCTCCGATTTATATAGACACCGGAGATGGTTAGGGTTACACAAAGTCGGTTACAATGGTAGGAGATCTACATATCCGTATCGCCAAGCTTGCCTTCCATGCCAAGGAAAGTCCCTTCCGGACACGGGACGAAGTCTTCAATCTTGTATCTTCATAGTCCAGGAGTCCGGCTAAAGGTATAGTCTGGCCATCCGGACACCCCCTAATCTAGGACTCCCTCAGTAGCCCCTGAACCAGGCTTCAATGACGATGAGTCCGGCGCGCAGATTGTCTTCGGCATTGCAAGGCGGGTTCCTCCTCCAAGTACTTTATAGAAGATTTTGAACACAAAGATAATGTCCGGCTCTGCAAATTAAGTTTCCACATATTGCCATAGAGAGAATAATATTTACAAATATCTAATCTGCTGACGTACTCCGTAGTGTGACACACCACGGCCAAGCCTTTATCCGAGTCGTTTCATTATCCCACCTCAGCGCGTCATGCGAGGCGGTTTCCTTGGCACGTCTTGTTAAAGCAGAGATCGTGTCCCTTTATTCCGGGATTCTCATCAATATGGGCGTGGGTAACCTAACCGCTTCTAGGACTCCTAGATTATAGGCAAGTCCAAACGGACACGGAGAGGACGCTTGATATTCACCCTCTTTATAAAGGGACAAGGCTTTTATTTTTCCCTCCCGTGCTCAATCGAATCCTTCCCCCACCTCAAGCTCAAACGCCCAAATTTCAGGTCAGGTGCTCCGAACCTTCAGTCATGTCCGGATCTAGCCTTCAAGGCCGATGGGTGCCTTCCTCCGTCACGGAAGAAGACATCAAAAAGTTGAGGGAGGCCAGATATCTGACCGCCGAGATTTTGCATCGGCTACCTCCCCGAGGGCAGGCCGTCCCCACCCCCGAACCCAACGAGAATTTCGTGTTCGTCTCCCACTTCCTCCGAGGTCTAGGCCTTGCTCTGGATCCTTTCGTCAGGGGTTTGCTGTTTTATTACGGGCTAGAATTCCATGATCTAGCTCCGGACTCCTTTCTTCATATCACGACATTTATTGTCGTGTGCGAGGCCTTCCTCTGGGTTACCCCTCACTTTGGCCTATGGCTCAAGACCTTTGAAGTGAAGCCGAAGATGATCGAGGGGCAACATGCAGCGTGTGGAGGTGCCTCAGTACGCAAGATGACGGGAGCTTCGTGGCCCAAAGGTTCCATCCCAGAGGTGTCTGAATTGTGGCAACAAGAGTGGTTCTACATCACGGCTCCTAGAAGTGCCAAGTGGGCGGCCGCCCCTGTTTTCTGCTCGGGCCCTCCACCACAACTGATGTCATGGATCAGCAGAGGTCTGAGCTGGGGTCTAGCCAAGGACGTGCCTATACTGCAAAGCCGCATTCGAGATCTCTTCAATGGAGATTTCAGTTTGGTTGCGGTAATACAAGTTATGCTGGTTCGTCAAGTCCAGCCTTGCAAACACCGACCTCTTCGGCTGTGGGAGTTCAATCCCGAGGGACCGCGTGTCATTCAAAATTTTCTCGGCCTGACGCACGAGGAGATGTACAAGTCATTCTTCGGACCTTAGGTGGAGTGTCCGGAAATTACCGAGGACGTGGGCCTGAGTAGTAACCACGCCGCCGAACAGGTAAGGCATCTTCCGGCCGAACATACTATCTCTCCTTTGTTACGAAGTTATTTCTGAGAGTTCGCTTTTTGACAGGACTGGCTAACAAAGGCGAAGTTGATTCGGTGTTCGGCCCCCCTCCCTGAGGGTTTGGAAAATCCGGTATTGGAAAAGATGCTCCAGACTACACCTTGCCCGGAGCCCTTGAAGGAAGATACTGTGGAGGATAATGCGGGCGGATGCGGGCCCCCAACGCTGACCATTCTAACTGAGGGAGCGAGCATCTCCATGAAGGAAGACGACTAGAAGAGGAAAAGGACTGCGCCCGGGGATTCGGAAGCCGAAGCTTCCAAACGGGAGAAGAAGTCTCCCACAGAGGGTCCTACCTTGGGGGGCGTTGTTGCCGCACAAAGTCCGCGGGGGGATCAATTCTCCCGCGAGTCGTAAGTGACCCGAAATACTTTAATAGTACAGATATGCCATCTTTTTCTTCTGAGAAAATAACCACCGCATATATTTTTGCAGCTCGGGCCTTAGCCCCTCTCAAATGAGCTCGTCTTTGGGGGATCTTCTTCCAGAGATGATGGAGAGCGAAACGCCTCCTCCGGATTCCTCCGCTCCGGAAGCGGGCGACCCTGAAGTGTCGTCGCGGAGGGCCTCTCCGAGTCCGGTGAGGCTAGAAGATAATCCCATTGACCCCGAAAGCTCCCAGTGTCCGGCCCCCGAAGAGAGCAGACAAAAGAGTCCGACACCGTCTAGTGTGCGATCAGATGTTCTGAGGGAGTTGGTGGGGCGAGCGGCCATCTCAGATAAACACCGTGTGCTGATGAATACGGCGATGGAGAGAATATCGTCCGCCGAAAGCGGATTACATGAATCTTTTATGAGTCTTCTGATAGGCTTTGAGGTACGTAAAAGAATGTATGATAGTCCTGCACATGCTAGGTGTGCCCTGTGTAGATAGTAGCCCCTGAGACTCTGGTTGTCATCGGAAACGACGACGAACAGAGGATCATATTCCCAGGTAATAACCATACTGCCTCTATGTGCAGGTGATGGAAGCTCCGGTGGCTAGCCGGACTAGCGAGTTTGCCCATTTAGAACGGCAGTTGGATGCGGCAGACGCCGACATCGAGCTTGTTAACAAAAGGCTTGATGAGGCACAGGGTAAGTGTCATTATCTGGTAAATGCCACATAGGAAGAGCAGCATGATGCCAGTGTCTTTAATATGTTGTGACTGCAGATGGAGCTGCCACTGTTGAAGCCTTGCGGGCAGAACTTGCCCGAGCCAAGGAACAAGCGAGGTTGGGTAATGCGGCTGCTTTGAAGGCGGCCGAAGAATTGCAAGCCGAGAAGGCTGCGCATGGCGGGAGCCGAGACAAGATGGCCAAGATGGCCATAGAATTAAAAGCCGCCGTCGACCGTTGCCGGGTTCTTGAAAAGGAAAACCAAGCGAAGGCATCGGACCTTGAGAAGGCTGCTGCGACAAGAGAGGACCTCCGCTCTGCTATGAGGGCAAAGAAGGAGGAGCTGCGGGAAGCCGGGGATATTGTAACTGGGAAATCCTTTATGTTGCGGAGGAAGTTTGGAGATCCACGGTATGCCCCTCTAGATCGGCTGTGGAGTTCGGAGGATGTATATATGGATTTGGCGGCGAGCGCTGCCGATGCGGCCAAGTATTTCCAGGGTCAGACGGACCGTGGAGTAAACCAGCAGCTTTGTTGACAATTCCATTCTCCCGAGCGTCCGCTTTCATTGACTGACCAATTAGCTGAATGGGCCGAACTAAATAGGTTGTCCAGACTCTCCATGAGGTCTATTGTGGATCAGCTATGGCCGGAAAGGTCAAAACCGAACAACTATTTCAGCTTGGTGCAGCAGTTCCTTGACGTGGTGCCACGCATTAATGGGATGAAGAGGTTGGCGTGCATAGAGGGCGCACGGATGGCCTTTGCCCGTGTTAAAGCATACTGGGCGGAGATGGATGCTACCACTGTTGCAGCGCGGGATTCGGCCATAGGTCGAAGGGCTGCTGAGCACTACTTTGAAGAAGTTCTTGAGGGTGCTCGTTTGATAGAGACCCAGTGCTCAAAAAATATTATGTTTGAGTGATATGTAATCTCATTGTAAGCGAAATGCTTTTATAAATTTTTATAAGGCTATATTTATACTTTTTCCTGAAAGTAATATGATGCCTCCTGGACGGCCGTTTATGTATACATGTGTATAACCTGAAAGATTGCAGCCGTCGGCTTCAACCCTCACGAGTATAATGTGGAGGTGCTCGCAAAAACACGCGTTCACACTTAACCCAACGTCTTGGTCCTATTAAGGAGGTGATAGCGGAGCGAGCGAGGCAACCGGACTATAATGCTTTAGCACTTTCACTTAGCCATAGGAGCTTGACAGTGGGGCTACTAAATAGCCCCTGGTGGCTCCGCACTTTCCCGATCCCGGGGTGCGTACATGCCTGGCCGGAAAACGGCCCTTCGTTAAGGCGGAGGAATTCTAACATTCCAACAGGTCATCGAGTGGTTGACCAGTCTCACGCTATATCATGACAGGCAGTTTTCGGCTTTCTCTACTGAGGTGCTCGTCCAGATGAACCAGGGCACAATTGCAGTAGTTCTCCTGGTGCTACCTTAGCCGGTAAAGAGGAACGTAAGGCATCAAAACACAGGAGCCGGACAAACCCAAAATTTGACCAAAGACAATGATTCGGAGCTGATGCATATAAGGCCAAACTCGCGACGCCGAACACTCCCTAAGGTATTCGGTCTTAGTGGTATAAACCGAGCCTAAATAATGGCCTCTGTAAGAAGCCCCTTGTGTCCAGGTACGTACATTGTTCTGGCGTGGCCACATGCCAAGACGTCAGAATCCTTCTCAACAGTGGATATGTATCAACAAGAGACAATAAAAAAGGTTTACGCAGGGTCTTAATCTAAAAAGAATCCTTGGAGCGGGTCCCTGCTGCACGTCTGCGCCTGTGTCTCCGTTGTGCCGTATCCTGGACGGGTGTAGCACGATGATCGTCTGTAAAAGAGAGGAATTTAGGTGAAAAAGTTGTCATGCAAAAAGATAGTTTTTTAAGGAA
This sequence comes from Triticum aestivum, assembly GCF_018294505.1. Taxonomy (NCBI): domain Eukaryota; kingdom Viridiplantae; phylum Streptophyta; class Magnoliopsida; order Poales; family Poaceae; genus Triticum; species Triticum aestivum. The sequence goes on from NC_057794.1 coordinate 573,040,387, forward strand.
ACCATGTATAATTCAAGATGAGGAGAAATTGCCACTTGTCCGCGCGCTTGAGCCCCCTGTATTGACAAATAGGGGTGTGACCATTTATTCGGTATAAGTAGCGATGACGGACTCGATTAGTTGTGTCTGAGGTCTTGACGACCTATTGGATGCTTTCGCTGGTCCGGGTGCCTTTAGTGTGCGGCTGCCCCTCACTCTCTTCGGCGCGCATAGATCGCTTGATTTTTCCGTGCACTGAAATGATGCCACGTGGACCGAGCATCTTGAGTGTGAGGGAGGCATAGTGTGGTATTGCATTAAAGTGAGCGAAAGCTTCGCGTCCGAGCAGTGCTTGATAGCCACTTTGAAACGGAGTGATGTGAAAGGTTAAATGCTCGCGACAGAAGTTATCGGGGGAGCCGAATATAACCTGTAGTAGGAGGGAGCCCGTACAACGAGCCCCTGGGCCTGGCGTTACTCCTTTAAAGGTAGTATTGCTATGTCGAATATGTGTTGGGTCTAACCCCATCCCACGGATTGTATCATGATATATTAGGTTTAGGCTGCTGCCGCCGTCCATCAAGACTCGTGTGAAGTGATATCCGCCAATTACTGGGTCTAATACTAGGGCAGCCCATCCTGCGTGTCGGATACTTGCTGAGTAATCGCGATGGTCGAAAGTGATCGGTTGAGACGACCAGTGGCAGGACTTCGCGGTGACAGCCACTTGGGTATATTTTCCTGGGAGTGCTGTGTTGTTTTTTCCCTTGATCACATGTAACACGTTTACTGTTTTGACTTCTGGTGGAAATTTCTTTTGTTCTCCCGTGTCTTGCTTGGGAGGCTCGTCCTCGTCTTCACTTGGTGTATCCTCCCCCTCGTGTACGGCGTTGAGCTTGCCGGACTGCTTGAAGACCCAACATTCTCTGTGGGTATGATTAGCAGGTTTACCAGGGGTACTATGGATCTGACATACTTGGTCCAGAATTTTGTTGAGGCTGGACAGTTCATCCCTGATGCCTTTAGGGGGCGGCTTTTGACCTGGCCGAGAGCTTTTGAATCCGGCATTTACTACCGTGCCCTTCGTGCTATCTTCTTTATTCTGGCGTTTGTTATTGCTGTTGCGCCGTGATTTCCCGTTTCCATCTCTAACTTCAGATGTACCGGGGTTGCTGGTGCTGCATCTAGCTAGCCAGCTGTCCTCACCCGCGCAAAAGCGGGTCATGAGGTTTGTTAATGCGGCCATCGTTCTCGGCTTATTTTGGCCGAGGTGTCTGGCGAGCCATTCGTCACAGACGCTATGCTTGAAAGCTGCCAAGGCTTAGGCGTCCGGACAGTCGACAATCTAGTTCTTTTTAGTAAGAAACCTATTCCAAAGCTTTCGGGCTGACTCTCCGGGCTGTTGAGTTATATGACTCAAATCGTCCGCGTCTGGAGGTCGGACATAAGTCCCTTGAAAATTTGCCCGAAAGGCGTCTTCGAGCTCTTCCCAACTTCCAATGGAGCTTTCGGAGAGGCCTTTGAGCCAGTGACGAGCTGACCCTTTGAGCTTGAGGGGTAAGTACTTGATGGCGTGGATATCATCTCCTCAAGCCATATGGATATGAAGGATATAGTCCTCAATCCAAACCCCAGGGTCTGTTGTTCCGTCGTATGCCTCTATGTTTACGAGCTTGAATCCCTCTAGAAATTCATGGTCCAGCACCTCATCGGTGAAACATAGGGGGTGTGCGGCACCCTTGTAGCTGGGTGTACTGCGTTGTTCGGATGTTTGTTGTGTTGCATTGTATGCTGGGGTGCGCTTGCCTGTTCCATAGATGGATCTTGTTGCGCCATCCTTTGGGTGCGAGCCCTCGCATGGGTCGCGTGTTGTATTGTGAGTGGCGTTATATGCCGCTCTGTGTTGATAGAGGGGTCGTCTATCCGACCAGGTGGCTGCTTTGATATTTGGTTGTGGGGGGTCTGAGGCCTCCTCATCGAATTCAGGTAGCAGCTTCCGCTTTGGGTAGCTCTTGGAGGGGCGATTGTCGCCGTACATCGCTGCTGTGTTGAGTATTTTACCCCATCTGATGTGGAGTGTGTCTTGCGCAGCCTTGAGCCTTTGCTTCTGCTTTTTCAGACTCCTCGCGGTGGCAACAAGCCTTTTACGGGCAGTCTGCTGCTCCGGGTGCCTGTCCGGCATTATGTCGTCTGGACCATTATCCTTGATAGGATTTGTTTATTCGGTTTGATTATTCGGATTGCCGTTGTCCGGCAGCGGTTCGCCCTGCTCCAGCGCTGGGTCTCTGTGATCGCTATTTCTGTCGAGGCGGGATTTGGGGCGGCGCTTGCGTCGCCGCTTTGACTGCTTTTCGAGGGAACAAGCCTTCGGTGCGTCCTTTCGCTCCTCGTCGTCATCTTTTGGTGCGTCCACCATGTATACGTCATATGACACAGTGGCGTTCTAGGGCCCAATAGGCGCTGGTTCTTCATCGTCTCCTTCATCGGCGTCCATACCGTCGATGTCTTCGGAGTCGAAGTCGAGCATGTCGGTTAAATCATCGACAGTGGCTACAAAGTGGGTGGTGGGTGGGCTTTGAATTTCTTCATCATCTGTATCCCAATCTTGCTGACCGTAGTCCGGCCAGAGCTCTCCTGATAAAGAGAGAGACTTTAGTGATTTCATAATATCGCCAAAGGGCGAGTGCTGAAAGATGTCCGCGGCAGTAAACTCCATGATCGGCGCCCAATCGGATTCGATCGGTAGAGGCGCGAATGGTTCGGAGTCTGGAGAGGAGTCCGGCTCCTTGGAATCATGAGTCTCGCGGAGTGCGGGGCTGGTGTTCGGCTCGATCGCCGTTAGGATCACAGCCCCCGAGGCGGCGTCCAACCACCCATCCTTGATTGGCGCAGTTGGCTCCGAATTAAGGGTCGAAGCCGATGCGGGTGCGGCCTTCAGGGCACTGTTAGGCGGTAGAGCTAGATCATGCTCGTCGTGGCAGTGCGGCGCGCTCGGCAGTGGCTCGAATCCGTCGAAGATCAAGTCCCCACGGATGTCAGCCGTGTAGTTTAAACTTCCAAATCTGACCTGACGGCCAGGGGCATAGCTTTCGATCTGCTATAGATGGCCAAGTGAATTGGCCCGCAGTGCAAAGCCGCCGAAGACAGAGATCTGTCCGGGGAGACAAGTTTCACCCTGGACCGCATCACTATCGATGATCGTAGGAGCCATCAGGCCTGACGGCGATGACACAGAGGGACTCTCAATGAAAGCACCAATGTCGGTGTCAAAACCGGCGGATCTCGGGTAGGGGGTCCCGAACTGTGCGTCTAGGCCAGATGGTAATAGGAGGCAAGGGACACGAAGTTTTACCCAGGTTTAGGCCCTCTCGATGGAGGTAAAACCCTACGTCCTGCTTGATTAATATTGATGATATGGGTAGTACAAGAGTAGATCTACCATGAGATCAGGGAGGCTAAACCCTAGAAGCTAGCCTATGGTATGATTGTTGTTGTGTATGTTGTCCTACGGACTAAAACCCTCCGGTTTATATAGACACCGAAGAGGGTTAGGGTTACACAAGGTCAGTTACAATGGTAGGAGATCTACATATCCGTATTTCCAAGCTTGCCTTCCACGCCAAGGAAAGTCCCTTCCGAACATGGGACGAAATCTTCAATCTTGTATCTTCATAGTCCAGGAGTCCGGCTGAAGGTATAGTCCGGCCATCCGGACACCCCCTAATCCAGGACTCCCTCAGTCTCTCTCAAGCAACCCTGCAACCAAATAACAAAGAGTCTCTTGTGTCCCCAACACACCCAATACAATGGTAAATTGTATAGGTGCACTAGTTCGGTGAAGAGATGGTGATACAAGTGGTATATGGATAGTAGATAATGTTTTTTGTAATCTGAAAATATAAAAACAGCAAGGTAACTAATGATAAAAGTGAGCACAAATGGTATTGCAATGCGTTGAAACAAGGCCTAGGGTTCAAACCTTCACTAGTGCAAGTCCTCTCAACAATAATAACATAATTGGATCCATAACTATCCCTCAACATGCAACAAAGAGTCACTCCAAAGTCACTAATAGCGAAGAACAAACGAAGAGATTATGGTAGGGTACGAAACCACCTCAAAGTTATTCTTTCCAATCAATCCGTTGGGCTATTCCTATAAGTGTCACAAACAGCCCTAGAGTTCGTACTAGAATAACACCTTAAGACACAAATCAACCAAAACCCTAATGTCACATAGATACTCCAGTGTCACCTCAAGTATCCGTGGGTATGATTATACGATATGCATCACACAATCTCAGATTCATCTATTCAACCAACACAAAGTACCTCAAAGAGTGCCCCAAAGATTCTACCAGAGAGTCAAGACGAAAACGTGTGCCAACCCCTATGCATAGGTTCATGGGCGGAACCCGCAAGTTGATCACCAAAACATACATCAAGTGGATCAATAGAATACCCCATTGTCACCACGGGTATCCCACGCAAGACATACATCAAGTGTTCTCAAATCCTTAAAGACTCAATCCGATAAGATAACTTCAAAGGGAAAACTCAATCCATTACAAGAGAGTAGAGGGGGAGAAACATCATAAGATCCAATTATAATAGCAAAGCTCGCGATACACCAAGATCGTAGCACCTCAAGAACAGGAGAGAGAGATCAAACACATAGCCACTGGTACATACCCTCAGCCCCGAGGGTGGACTACTCCCTCCTTGTCATGGAGAGCGCCGGGATGATGAAGATGGCCACCGGAGAGGGATTCCCCCTCCAGTAGGGCGCCAGAACGGGTCTAGATTGGTTTTCGGTGGCTAAGGAGGCTTCTGGCGGCCGAACTCCCGATCTATTGTGCTCTTCGAAGTTTTTAGGGTATAAGGGTATATATGGGAGGAAGAAGTACGTCGCTGGACCTCCGGGCTATCCACGAGGTAGGGGGCGCGCCCAGGGGGGTGGGCGCGCCCCCACCCTCGTGGGCAGCCCAGGACTCTCTTGGTCCAACTCCTATACTCCGTGGGCTTCTTCTGGTCCAAAAATAAGTTCCGTGAAGTTTCAGGTCAATTGGACTCCGTTTGATTTTCCTTTTCTGCGATAGTCTAAAACAAGGAAAAAAATGGAAACTGGCACTGGGCTCTAGGTTAATAGGTTAGTCCCAAAAATCATACAAAATAACATATAAATGCATATAAAACATCCAAGGTTGATAATATAATAGCATGGAACAATCAAAAATTATAGATATATTGGAGACGTATCAGCATCCCCAAGCTTAATTCCTGCTCGTCCTCGAGTAGGTAAATGATAAAAACAGAATTTTTGATGTGGAATGCTACCTAACATATTTATCCATGTAGTTCTCTTTATTGTGGCAAGAATATTCAGATCCATAAGATTCAAGACAAAAGTTTAATATTGACATAAAAATAATAATACTTCAAGCATACTAACCAAGTAATCATGTCTTCTCAAAATAACATGGCCAAAGAAAGCTATCCCTACAAAATCATATAGTCTGGTTATGCTCTATCTTCACCACACAAAATATTTAAATCATGCACAACCCCGATGACAAGCCAAGCAATTGTTTCATACTTTTGATGTTCTCAAACTTTTTCAATCTTCACGCAATACATGAGCGTGAGCCATGGACATAGCACTATAGGTGGAATAGAATGGTGGTTGTGGAGAAGACAAAAAAGGAGAAGATAGTCTCACACCAACTAGGCGCATCAATGGGCTATGGAGATGCCCATCAATAGATATCAATGTGAGTGAGTAGGGATTGCCATGCAACGGATGCACTAGAGCTATAAGTGTATGAAAGCTCAAAAAGAAACTAAGTGGGTGTGCATCCAACTTGCTTGCTCACGAAGACCTAGGGCATTTTGAGGAAGCCCATCATTGGAATATACAAGCCAAGTTTATAATGAAAGATTCCCACTAGTATATGAAAATGACAACATAAGAGACTCTCTATCATGAAGATCATGGTGCTACTTTGAAGCACAAGTGTGGTAAAAGGATAGTAGCATTGTCCCTTCTCTCTTTTTCTCTCATTTTTTATTTTTTTATTCTTTTATTTGGGCCTTCTTTTTCTATGGCCTCTTTTCTCTTTTTTTATTTGGGCTTATTTGGCCTCTTTTATTTATTTATTTTCGTCCGGAGTCTCATCCTGACTTGTGGGGGAATCATAGTCTCCATCATCCTTTCCTCACTGAGACAATGCTCTAATAATGATGACCATCACACTTTTATTTACTTACAACTCGATTCTTAGAGCAAAATATAACTCTATATGAATGCCTCCGGCGGTGTACCGGGAAGTGCAATGACTCATGAGTGACATGTATGAAATAATTATGAATGGTGGCTTTGCCACAAATACAATGTCAACGACATCATCATGCATAGCAATATGACAATGATGGAGTGTGTCATAATAAATATCACGGTGGAAAGTTGCATGGCAATATATCTCGGAATGGCTATGGAAATGCCATGATAGGTAGGTATGGTGGCTGTTTTGAGGAAGGTATATGGTGGGTTTAAGGTACCGGCGAAAGTTGCACGGTACTAGAGAGGCTAGCAATGGTGGAAGGGTGAGAGTGCGCATAATCCATGGACTCAACATTAGTCATAAATAACTCACATACTTATTGCAAAAAACTATGAGTTATCAAAACAAAGTACTACACACATGCTCCAAGGGGATAGATTGGTAGGAAAAGACCATCGCTCGTCCCCGACCACCACTCATAAGGAAGACAATCAATAAATAAATCATGCTCCGACTTCATCACATAATGGTTCACCATACGTGCATGCTACGGGAATCACAAACTTTAACACAAGTATTTCTCAAATTCACAACTACTCACTAGCATGACTCTAATATTACGATCCTCATATCTCAAAACAATTATCAAGTATCAAACTTCTCATAGTATTCAATGCACTTTGTATGAAAGTTTTTATTATATCCCTCTTGGATGCCCATCATATTAGGACTAAATTCATAACCAAAGCAAATTACCATGCTGTTTAGGACTCTCAAAATAATATAAGTGACGCATGAGAGTTCATCTATTTCTATAAAATAAAAACCACCACCGTGCTCTAAAAAGATATAAGTGAAGCACTAGAGCAACAACGAACTACTCCGAAAGATATAAGTGAAGATCAATGAGTAGTCAAATAATTATGCAACTATATGAAGACTATCTAACATTTAATAATTTCACATCTTGGTATTTTATTCAAACAGCAAGCAAAACAAAAGTAAATAAAATGACGCTCCAAGCAAAACACATATCATGTGGCGAATAAAAATATAGCTCCAAGTAAAGTTACCGATGAACGAAGACGAAAGAGGGGATGCCTTCCGGGGCATCCCCAAGCTTAGGCTCTTGGTTGTCCTTGAATATTTCCTTGGGGTGCCTTGGGCATCCCCAAGCTTAGGCTCTTGCCACTCCTTATTCCATAGTCCATCGAATCTTTACCCAAAACTTGAAAACTTCACAACAGAAAACTTAATAGAAAACTCGTAAGCTCCGTTAGTATAAGAAAATAAATCACCACTTAGGTACTGTTGTGAACTCATTATAAATTTATATTGGTGTAATATCTAATGTATTCCAACTTCTCTATGGCTCATACCCTCCGATACTACTCATAGATTCATGAAAATAAGCAAACAACACAATAAAAACAGAATCTGTCAAAAAGAGAACAGTCTGTAGTAATCTGAATCAAACGTATACTTCTGGAACTCATAAAATTCTCAAATAAATTTCTGCACGTGAGGAATTTATCTATTAATCATCTGCAAAAATAATTAACTAAATATCACTCTCCAATAAAAAATGGTTGCTAATCTCGTGAGCGCTAAAGTTTCTGTTTTTTACAGCAAGATCTTAAAGACTTTCCCCAAGTCTTCCCAACGGTTCTACTTGGCACAAACACTAATTGAAACATAAAAAATCAATCATAACAGAGGCTAGATAAATTATTTATTACTAAACAGGAGCAAAAAGCAAGGAACAAAAATAAAGTTGGGTTGCCTCCGAACAAGCGCTATCGTGTGACGCCCCTAGCTAGGCATGATGATTTCAATGATGCTCACATAAAGGATAAGAGTTGAAACATAAAGAGAGCATCATGAAGAGTATGAATAGCACATTTAAGTCTAACCCACTTCCTATGCATAGGGATTTTGTGAGCAAAAAACTTGTGGGAACAAGAATCAACTTGCATAGGAAGGTAAAACAAGCCTAACTTCAAAATTTTAAGCACACAGAGGGGAAACTTGATATTATTGCAATTCCTACAAGCATATATTCCTCCCTCATAATAATTTTCAGTAGCATCATGAATGAATTCAACAATATAACCATCACATAAAGCATTCTTTTCATGATCTACAAGCATAGAAAATTTACTACTCTCCACATAAGCAAAATTCTTCTCAATCGGAATAGTGGGAGTATCATAAGAGACTCGAATACTATAAATTGTTTCCACATTAAAAGAGTAATGTTCAGAAAAAGGGTAATTATAATCATGACAAGTTTTATAAATATAATCATCACTACTTTTTATAGCATATGTATCAATACAAAAAAAAGACACATCCGTGACATTTTGGGCCGAACGAATTTTTTTTCTGTCATACATATGACACTTCTATGACGATAATTGTGACAAAACCTGGTGTCATCATAGATGTGGTGGGATCCTACTTCCATGACAAAAAATCATGACAGAAAATGGGCTTTTCATCCTGGGCGGGCCGGAGACGCAGCCGCATGACATTCTTTGGGCCGTCCATGACGGAAAAAACCATGGTATAAGCGAGGGGGAGGAAAATTTCGGGGAGTTCCCGATTACGGTGGGAGGTCGGGGGTCGAGCGATGCGCGTTTCTCTCGTACAGGTACGTGCATGTGTGCGAGGCGTTGGCTCTAACAGAACCCGAGCGAGGCATTGGGCTCTAACTGAACCCGAGCGATTGCACTGCAGGCTACGCGTTACTGAACCCGAGATCGATCGATGGATGTTAACTGAACCCGATCGAGTGACTCATTTGCTACTGCTGCTAACTGAAGCCGATCGATGCTGCCTCTGGGATGAACAATGAGCGTTGCAGGGGGCGGGGGGTTAGATGAACAGTGAGCGGTGGCGTTTCCTCTGGATGAACAGGACCC
>NC_057794.1:573049715-573059795 GCF_018294505.1 Triticum aestivum
GTTCCCGTGGAGGGGTGGTTGAACAGTAGCCGGTGGAGTAGCGCGCGGTGGAGGTTGGATGAACAGGAGCCCGTGAAGGCTGGAGGAGGTCAACGGTAGCCCGTGGAGGCTGGAGGAGGTCGACGGTGGAGATGAACAGTATCCCGTGGAGTCTCGTTTTGCATAACGCCACACCCCTCCCGATGAACATGACCCCTGTTTCGACCGTAGCGCTCCAACACAAGTCCGTTTTGTCCGTTTTGCGGTATGCCACACCCCTCCCAATCAACAGGACCCCCGTTTCGACCGTAGGATGTTCATTTCATCCGTTTTGTGGTACGCCAGACCCCTCCCGATCAACAGGACCCCGTTCCGAATGTAGGAGGTCCGTTTCCTCCGTTGTGCGGTACACCAGGCCTCGTTTCCATCGCCTGTTCCGTCCAAGCCCTCCCGATGAACACGACCGCGCATTCCGTTCCGACCCAGCCAGTTGGCTCCCACGCGTTCCGTTGCCTCCCGATGAACACGACGCATTCCGTTGCCTCCCCATGAACACGACGCATTCCGTTGCCTCCCCATGAACACGACGACGACACTGTTTCTCCGTTCCGACCCAGCCATGTACACGAGCCATGTCCATACATATGCGCGAGTAGGCGTTCGAGACTCCGCCCGTATGTACACATACGTGGCCGTATTTTCTTTCTTGCACCCTGGCCGCTATATGTACGTGTACATGCTACGTGTGCGCCTCTACTACGACACGTACGTGCCTCTACTACGACACGTACGCTCCTCTACTACGACACGTGCGCGCCTCTACATCCACCAGTATATATGTACGTACACGTCCGCGACCAGAATGACAACGCTATGTACGCTTCGACCAGGTGGGTCCCGACTGTCAGGCACTTCCTTGCGTGCGAAGATGTAGCTGGTGGGTCCCAGTAGTTAGGGGGGCGAATCGTTTTTTTTGCCCGGACGCACTTCCTTGCGTGCGAAGATGTAGCTAGTGGGTCCCAGCAGTCAGGGGGCGAATTGTTTTTTTGCCCGGACGCACTTCCTTGCGTGCGAAGATGTAGCTGGTGGGTCCCGTCAGTCAGGGGGAAACGTTTTTTCGCGAAATACAGTGGCCCGTCCGGTGGGTCCCCGGTGTCAGGTGGAGGAATCATTATTTTGCGCGTACCAAGGAGGCACTTCCTTACTGCGGCCGTGGACCCAGCTGTCAGCCTCTCCACGTATAGTCCACGTCCGATGGAAGTCGTTCCTTGACCACGCCGCACCGAGAGCACCACGGCAGTGGACAACGGCGAGGACTAGGAAGGGGACGACTCGGAGCCGGGGAAGACGCAACAGTGGATGCCCACGCGAAGAGGAGTACGAGGGTTCACTGGTTCGGCTGCGGTGTGAGGCTGCTGTTGCCGCAGAATAACAGGGGGTGTGGGTGAGTAGAGGGGTGGCCTGGCCAGCGGTGGGAGTAGTAGAGGGCGGTGAGGCCTCCGCAGCATCACACCCGGCCACGGGAGGCAGGATCACGCGGCACGACCGTCGCTGGTTTGGGCGGCTGGAGCAAGAAGACCAGAGGTTGAAGAAGCACTATGGCCATTGGATGAACATCGTACGGTAATAGGAGCTAGAATCGTTCATATTGACTAAGTTGACAAAGCCCTCCGTCCCCGTCAACTTGGTAGGCCCACAAGTCAGCCTCCTACTATGCTGGGTTCCAGCTGGCAGGGGGAATATTCATTTTTTTGCGTAATAAGGAGGCACTTCCTTGCGTGCAAAGATAGCTGATGGGTCCGACATGTCAGCGGGGGTCACGTTATTTTCGCGAAATACAGAGGCCCTTCCGGTAGGTCCCATATATCAGGTGGAGGAATCATTATTTTGCGTGTAATAAGGAGGCATTTCCTAGTGTGCGGCCGTGGACCCAGCTGTCAGCCTCTCCACGCATAGTCTACTTCCGATGGTGTTGTTCATTGACCACGTTGACCACGCTGCGCCGAGCGCATCCAAGGTGGTGGACGACGGCGAGGCCTCGGACAGCAATGAGCCGGAGATGGGAAGACGCGGGAGTAGAGTCGTAGATGAAGAGGTGTACGAGGGTTAACTAGTTCTTGTGCGGTGTGGTTCGGCAGTCGATGGAGAAGAACAGGAGCTATGGAGGGGTGGAGGGATGGCCTGGCCAACGGTGGAGTAGCGCTTCATAGCGAAGCGTGCTAAGCAGAGCTGCTAGCAGCAGGAGGTGGGAGGTGGTCCCGGCGGCGCTAGAGGAAGAAGACGAGAGATTGAAGATGGATGCCGGTCGTTGGATGTAACTCCAACGGCTAACATGTCAGAATCATTTGTTGACTAAATTGACAACGACTTGCGTTGGCTTCGACCTATTGGCCCATATTTCAGCCTAAAAAAATGTGGCACGTATTGAACCCATTTTTTTTCCAGAATTTACAGTCTTTTTTTGCGCGGTAGAATTTACAGTCAATTTGATCTTTTTTTGAATTACAACCATTAGCTGGGCTGGGTGAACAAATAATATAGCGTCCATGCGGCCCATTTATTTTATTTCCTAAAGAATTACAGGCCATTTGCACTTTCTCGAAATACACGATTTTGCTGGGCTGATTCTAATTATAATGTTGGGTTGGGCCAGCAATGTTATCAAAAAAATAAAAAGGGGCTGAGCATTTTGTTATAAATATATTTAAATAATAAGTGATATTATTACATTCGTCCTTAAATCTTACCAAGCTTTTGTACACAATCACTAGGATTTTCGTGCCAAAACAATCCAGGATTTTATTTGTTAAGAAATTATTTTTACAAGTTAATAAGATGTAGGATATTGTTTTCTTACATATGTAAGTATCTGTTAAATATATGATGACAATAAAAATAATATATAATAACATATAAAATAATTTTTTTGGAAAAACAAGGAGCATCTCCCCGGTTCCATTGCTGAGAATGAAACCACAACATATTCTGATACAGCAGCTCAAAGAGTAGTTCGAAAGCAAAGGTAGAAAAGCTACAAACTAGGGGGGATGAACAAGTTCTCTCAATAACACAAATCACTCGAGCGGTGCCAAAGACAGAGCAGATAGAGCACTCAAATGACAGAAGGAGGGTCCAGCAAAGCCTTCATGGTCTTTAGCCGAGGGGCCGTGTCAGCCTGCGGCGACCAGTAAGCAAATGGAGACACTGAGCTGGAAGGCGTGGCATGGTGGATGTCCCTCATTTTCGGCGCCAGCTGCCCATCATCTTCATCAGAGATCTTGAGACGAGCCCACGGGTCCAGCCCCAGAGCAGGTCGTGCCTTGTTCAGCCATAAGTGATCGCCAACGGTTTCTGGAGGGATCTTGTTAGGGTTTCCACGAAGCTCATCAACTTATCCTTGTCCGATCCGGAGGAGAGAATCACCCAGTTCCTCACCATGTTCCTGATCAACCTCGCGGAATGGAAATCCAGGAGGTGTTACTGAAAATCATAGCATTTCTATATTTCCAGAGGCACCAAAGGAAAGCTGAGCTAACAGTATTTAAAACTGAGCACTTTTTGGTAGCAATCTAGAATCTCGTGACAGATTCGAAGGATGAGCCAATCTGACTAGAGAAATATTCCTCAATGTGGGTCGAGAGATGTTTAGCAACTATACATTCAAAAAATAGGTGAGAACAAGACTCATGTTCCAAGCAGTAAACACAATCAAGGGGTTTGATGATGTGTCTCTTCCTAAGGTTATCCCTAGTCATCAATTTGTTTTTGGAGAGAAGCCAGATAAATACATGAATTTTAGGGGGAACTCTCAATTTCCAGACAACAGGGATAAACACGGGTTGAACCCCTCTAAAGTTGATAACATGATAGAGGGAGCTGGAGGAATACTTCCCCTTATTGTCCAGCTGCCAAATCAAGGCATCCGGCTCGACAGTAAAGGTAATGCTTTTGGCAATTTCCTCCAACTGGAACCATTGTTCCATGAGACTATCACTAAAGTTCCTTCTAAAAGAGAGTTTTAGGCATTGACCGTCCCAAAATTCATTGACACTTTTGTTAAGCTCATTGCAGACAGAGTAAATAGACCAAAATTGGACTGCTAGGGGGGATGTGCCAAACCAAGTATCTTCCTAGAACCTGGTTCTGCTCCCATCCCCTATGTTCCATCAGTAGCCAAATTTCACAGCATGCATAATAGATTTTAATCCTTTCCAGAATCTAGAGGTCTTAGGTTTGGAGGAAGGGACAAAAATATTAGGTTTATTTCCTAGGTATTTATGGGCAATAGGAAGCTTCCAGGGTTTCAGGTCTTCCTCATAGAATCTTTTAATCCAAGACCCTAGAAGATAGATGTTAATTTCTTGGAGGTTAGGTATGCCTAGGCCTCCAAAATCTTTTTTCATAGAGACTAGGGCCCAATTAGCAAGGTGTAGCTTCCTATTTCCCTCAAAATCATTCCACAAGCAATGAGACATCTGAGAATTGATGAGGTTCACTGCCCATTTAGGGAACTTGAAGAAGGAGAGGAGATACACTAGAATGCTAGCCAAACAAGCTTGTATGAGGATCAATCTACCTCTGTAAGAGAGAAGTTTGCCCCTCCACCCAGCAATCCTTTTAATGATTTTATCCATAAGGGGTTGGATATCCTCTCTCCTCAGTTTATCATAGTGGAGAGGGATACCTAGGTACTTAATGGGGAAGTTACCTTTATTACAGACTAGAATAGAGAGGAAGTCAGCTAACTCCTGATCATCCATGTTGATAGGGATGAGTTCACTTTTAGAGTAGTTGATTCTCATGCCTGAGACTTGTTCAAAACAGGTTAGAACAATTTTCAGATTGCTAGCATGTGTGGAGTCATTGTCTAAGAAAAGGATGGTATCATCTGCATATTGAAGGCAGATGATGCCACCAGGGTAGACCTCAGGACAGAGCCCTGCAATCAGACTATGATCAGCAGCTTTTCTCAGCATTTTAGTAAGAACATCCACTACTAAATTAAACAAAAGCGGGGAGATGGGGTCACCTTGCCTAAGGCCTTCACTAGCAAGGAAAAAAAATCACTTTCACAGTTATTTAACTTGACCCCAACAGACCCCCATGAGTAAGTTGCTGGATCCAACTAGTCCATTTACCCCCAAAACCTCTAAGCTCCAGGAGTTTCATAAGGAAATCAAGGTCAACTTTATCGAAGGCAGTCTAAACTAGAACTACCATCTAGAGAAAAATTCTCAGAAATAGAGCCTTCAGATCTATTTTGGTGAGGGTAAATAAAGGAAGAGCATTCAATGCCATCATTAAGAGAAGTAACATCTACACCAATCTTAGCAGCAATGGCATTGAAGGAAGGATCATTAAAGTTGGAGAAGGAAGTGTGTTTCATACCCTAGGGTTTTTGCAGTTCCAGGTTCTGAACCTCTTTGATTTGTTGAGCTATTTCAATAATGGTTCTCTTGTCACCAGCTACCCTAGCACTGGTTCTGGTGGCTTGAACAGGACCCCATTTGGGAAGGTGCTTTTCCTTAGGAAGGGCAGGGAAGTCAGAGTTGTATTTTGAGTCCAAATTGTTTGGGAGTTTAGTTGTTTCAACAAGTGCCTCTTTATCCTCTTGTAGATCTACAGAACCTTCTAATTCCATCAGATCATCATCTTCCAGGAGCTCCATTTCCCTGAGGAGGTTGAATCCATTAGTTTCATCAAGCACAGAATTCAAGATCTTTTCCTGGATGCTGAGTTGAGGAGTGTATGGTGAATCAGGGAGGTGTGTCTTGAGGACTGAAGTGGGTGTAGTTTCTCCAAGCATTTGATTGTGGCCAAAAGACTATCCTCTGATGTTAGGGCCCCCAGAATTGGCAGCAGGCCCTTTATCTGATTCAGATCTAGAGCTCCTGTTGGATTCAGCATCTTTAGTAAGATTGGTACCAGTTTCAGCTGCAGAGACATATGTACCAGCAGAGAGGTTGGTGGAGGTGCCAGTTTCGGTGGGGGTTAAGGACTCCACCTCAATGAGTAGCCTATAGATTTTGTTCCCAACTCCAAAAAGCCTTTCAGCAGGGATTTTGGAGGGATATTTACATAAGATTTTGACCCTAACAGTTTTATAGAATGACTTGAAATTGTTCTGCCAATCCACATCCAGTAAGACCCCCAGAGTGGAAGTGATTTGATCCAGCATAGTCCAGTCACACCACTTGGGGGTTCAATTTCCTGATCTTGATCCAAGTTTCCTGGAGGTCCTCTTCAGCCTCAATCCTGCCTTTCCAGACTTCAACATTGACCACAACATTGTCTTTTTTGAGACCAAAACAGGGGTATCCAGCAACTTGAACTACATATATTTCAGGAGGGAATTTGACCAAGAATGTCCACTCATCTAGGGCATTGATTGGCCAGGGCCAGTTGGTTTTGTAAATTTCTGCAAACTCAGTGGCAAGTTCTTGCTTGGTCACTTCACCAGCTTCTACCAGAACAATCCCCACATTCTTCAGGGAGCCATGATACTGAGCATTTTCATCAGGTGGGTCTATGTGGTAGAACCCTAATCCTGGAGCAGCACTTCCAATATATCCATCAGAACTGTGGGTTTTCCTTCTGACAGGGCAATTCTCAACTTTATGGGTAACCATTTTGCAGATAAAACAACTCTTGGGCTTGACACATTTATCCAAATGATGCCCTGGTTCCCCACAGTTGTAGCAGATCACCTCAGAGTATGCCATAAGGCCCGAAGCAGGGGCAAGAGCAGTTTTTTGGATGTCCTGTCTCGTCTTTTGCTGATTCTTGCCTTGAGATTTCTGGGACACTACAAAATTTTTATTTGGTTTTCGGCAAAAACTTTGTTGGTTTTTGAAAAGAGGCCATTTAATTTTTTTTCCAGAAAACCTTCCTCTTAAAAACTTCTTTGGCAAGGATTTTTTTTGTATCTTCTTCAAACTATGGTGTTTGACCATTTAAAACTCTTTCTCTGATGGTTCCCTTCTCAAAGTATATTTTTGGAAATTATTATTTTTCTTATAAAAAGAACTCTATGAATTTTGAGGTTTTTCTTATCTTGAAAACCACCCATGGTTTTACCATGTCTCTTATAGTAAATCTCCTCAAAATCCCTCCCTCCACCTTTGAACAATCTAAATTCTCTGTCTCAACAAGTCCAACCAAGTTTGGATTTTATTTCAATTATTTTTATCTCTCAAATCATTTCTGCCAATTATTTTGAGCCTGAGTGATTTTCAAAGCAAGTACCTCATTGCCTTTGAGTTTTTATCCCAAACCAACTCCCCTGGATAGTCCTTAGTACCCACAACCTAGAACCGTCTTGATCCACTCTTCTTCTTTTCAAATTTTTCAAATTTTACTCTCTGCAAGTTTGGACCAGATTTGCCAAATTTGGTGAAATTCATATCTACACTTCTCCAAAAATTCCACAAAAATTCAGGCAGTCTCCTGGTGCAATGAGAGGCCACTACACCAAAAATCAGCTCAAGCAGAGCCTCCCTCATACCAAAAACATTCTGTCGAACACCTGAGCTGCACTGTTCCTATGCACATTCAGAAAATTCAGAGAAACTTCAGGGTTCAGTGTCGTTTCTCTTCGTCAGATTTCAGTCACGCGGCCACAGTGCCCTTGGCACGTTGCTCGCCGCCTGGCCTGCTTGTCCGGAGCTCCACACGCGCGCTTGGCGCCTTCCTGGCATTGGTGGCACCCTGGCCCGCCTGCGCCGGCGTGTCTTGCGGCGGCCGAACCAACGTAGCGGCCGACAGGGAGCAGAACGGTGGCTCAACGCCGTTCGGCACCGCCCAATCCTCCTAGTAGCTCCGCGTGGCCTCATGCACGCCAGCACACCCCGTTGCACCGTCGTCGTGGCCCGGCAAGCACTAGGCACGCTCTCTGCCGCCGACGGACCCGCGCCGCCCCGTTCCGTCGGAACCCACCTCAAGCTCCTAATCCAAGTCCGTTTAGCATCTGAATGGAACCAGTGGACCTCCACGTTCATGCCCAACCTCATAAACTCCCCGACCGAGCACTGCGCCGCCGTAATCCAGCGCCGGAGAACCCCGTTCACGGCCACCGCCTCGAATCGCCTATAAAAGGGGACCCCAAGCTCGCCCTCGAGCACACACCCTCACTACACCCCACAGACACCCCGCCAAGCCACTAGGAGGACCTCGAGGAGGTCTCCTCCCCCAACTCCGGCCGCCTCGTTCCGCCTCGGCCACCAACTCGATTCACTCCGGTGAGGCCATCCCCGACGCCCAAACCTCGTCAGTAGCCTCCTCGAGCACCCAAGAGTCTAACCCCCACTCCAATTTGATCTTCACAGCTCTCTCCAACGAGGCCCACGACCCGAATCGCCATCCGCCGGAGCCAGCGTCGCCGCCGACGTGGTACTCGCCGGCGACCACCACCACCACCAACCGACACGGAATGACGCCCTGAACACGGAGGTACCCTCCGATCCCCCTGCCTCGCCGTGGATCGCCGCCGGCGACCACCGCGGCTCTCGGGCACCGTCGAGCTCTGCCGCCCAGTTTGAAAATTCAAACCTGACGGGTGGGACCCGCCCGTCAGCCTCACAGTTCTTTTTAAACGAACCGTTTTCTGAAGGCGTCTTCTGCCAAAGTACGTCACCCCTCCGGGCCGGCGTATTTTCAATCGAATCGTTTTCTGTTCTTATAAGTTAGCCCCTGGGAACTTTCTGTTTCATTACAGATGAGTCCCTGGAGTAGAAACCTTATAACTTTTTAACAGAAAAGTATTTTTGATTGATTCTTTTTTTGTTCTCCTTAAAATTTTGTCTAGTTTTTTTATCAGGTTTATTTGAAAAATATTTGGAGAAATTTTTGTACACCTCACGGTATTCACGATAGCGCGTATATTTTCTTTATACCGTAGATACCGAAGGAGGTGACGGGACCACAAACTTCACCGAGCTAGGCTCCGACTACTCTGAACCAGGCAAACATGTTTGAACTTTTGATATGATGATTGTTTTGGCATGTTTGCATTAAGTAGTTTCATGGCATGTTGATGAGCATACCGACGGATGTCATGTTACATGCAACAATGAGACAAGTGAGTTCCGAAAATCCATAAGTGGATGAATGTGAGTATGCATGGCCATGTGTTGGCATGAGGATGGGTAAGATGGCAGTGTTGTAGCATGCCAGTCTTATGCCAGACTATATGACTTCAGTGTCAACCCGTATCGGTCCAGTTCCTTCCATTTTTCCTTCCCTGTACTACCACATGTTTTCCGCAAGGAATATGTCTTAGTAAGTTGCAAACCGCTTTCTTGGTACACACCAAAAGGAGAGGCCGTGATGATGGTTCCATGGCCCTGGATTAAAGCCAGTCATCCGGTCAGGGGGCATGGGTGTTTCCGGTTGGGACCGAGAGGGGGGCACCCCTTAGAGCGCGTGCACATAAATTTGATCCCATGCTATTCGAGATTGTGATCTCCCCGTCTCAAAAGTTTTTCTTGGACGATGTCTAGGGTGATTCCTGACATCGAGAGGTAGGATGGGTGTGTACTGGTTAGCTGTGTTTTCTTCCGAAATACCGTAAACGGAACTAGTCCTTCGTGACTACGGAAATCCGTTGGCTGTGGGAAAATTTTTGTACAAACTCTGCAGAGTCATATATTCCTTTGAATCATCTATTCCATGTCCAAGTTCGGTATTATCTTATCCTGACAAATGTCAGTTTTGATGACAGAGACTCCGGTGAATCACATGAGTGCTAAGTCCGGTTAAATGTTTATTCCTGTGGATGGACTAACCTGTCTATTTTCATGAATTGAATATTTATTATGAGTATTATTTACTTGTGAATAAAAGCCCTTTTTGTGAGGTTGCTCAGACGTCCGGCTGTGGCATTGTTATTATTTACTTTCAATAAAAGCCCTTTCTGTGATGTCGCTCAGACGTCCGACTGTGGCATTGTTATATTTTACTTTCAATGAAAGCCCTTTCTGCGATGTCGCTCAGACGTCCGACTGTGGCATTTCTTTTAAAGCCCTTTATGTGGCGTCGCTCAGACGCCCGACTGTGGCATTTCTTTTAAAGCCCTTTATGTGGCGTCGCTCAGACGCCCGACTG